>NC_053393.1:411548976-411848976 GCF_905171765.1 Bufo bufo | reverse complement strand
CTTGCTATTACATTTTTTGTTATGTAAGGTGACAAAAAATGGTTTATTTAGCACTTTTTTATTTTTTATTTTTTACAGTGTTCACCTGAGGGGTTAGGTCATGTAATATTTTAATAGAGACGGTTGATACGGACGCGGCGATACCTAATATGTATACTTTTTTTTCATTTATGTAAGTTTTACACAATAATATCATTTTTGAAACAAATAAAAAAATCATGTTTTAGTGTCTCCATATTCTGAGAGCCATAGTTTTTTCAGTTTTTGGGCGATTATCTTAGGTAGGGTCTCATTTTTTGTGGGATGAGATGACGGTTTGATTTGCACTATTTTGGGGTGCATATGACTCTTTTATCGCTTGCTATTACACTTTTTGTGATGTAAGGTGACAAAAAATTGTTTAGCACAGTTTTTATTCTTTATTTTTTTTTTTTTACGGTGTTCATCTGAGGGGTTAGGTCATGTGATATTTTAATAGAGCCTGTCGATACGGACGTGGCGATACCTAATATGTATACTTTTTTTTATTTATGTAAGTTTTACACAGTAACAGCGTTTTTAAAACAAAAAAAATTATGTTTTAGTGTCTCCATATTCTGAGCCATAGTTTTTTTTTTTTTTGGGCGATTGTCTGAGGTAGGGGCTCATTTTTTTAGTGGGTTGAGGTGACGGTTAGATTGGTACAATTTTGGTGGGCAAACGCCTTTTTGATCGCTTGCTGTTGTACTTTTTGTGATGTAAGGTGACAAAAAAATGGTTTATTTAGCACAGTTATTATTTTAATTTTTTTACGGTGTTCATCTGAGGGGTTAGGTCCTGTAATATGTTTATATAGCCGGTCGATACGGACGCGGCGTTACCTAATATGTCAACTTTTTTTTTCCCCCTATTTTAAAAAAAAAAATTAAACTTTATTTGGGGAAAATGACGTTTATTTTTACTTGAAACTTTTGATTTTTTTCAACTTTTTTTTTTTCACTTTATTTTTTGTCCCACTTTGGGACTTCAACTTTTGGGGGTCTAATCCTTTACAATGCATTCCAATATTTCTGTATTGGAATGCATTGGCTGTATGAGTAATACAGTGAGTATTACTCATACAGCTTCCGGCCTGTGAGATCCAGGGAGCTGGATCTCACAGGCTTGTTACCGGAAGGCAGCTCCGATGCCTAAGGAAGGCATCGTGCTGCCTTCCATGCCATCGGGTCCCCCCTACAGCCCCATGGGGACCCAATGGCACTGCCGCACGCCGCCGCCGCACCAGGTAAAGGCCGCAAATCACAGGTTTTGAGCAGGCAACGGGTCCCGATCACCGCCCGCCACGCGGAAATACACAGGGTGTACAGGTACGCCCTGTGTCCTTAAGTACCGGGACAACAGGGCGTACCTGCACGCCCTGTGTTCGGAAGAGGTTAAAGATCACACCAAATGCTTGAAATAACTTATTTATTAACTTCAACATTTGTTCATATATAACACAGCAGATAGTCCATGTACAAAACACATATTGAATAAAGTATCACAAAATGGCGGTATGATTAAGATGGTGGTTCAACTGTTCAATCTTGTCATTCAACATAAAATGGTGGATATATTTCTCTCTTGAGTATCTGTACTCTCACTTTAAGTTATTTAAGCACTTTATGATCTCTCTGAGAGGTATATCTAGAAACATAGAAACATAGAATGTGTCGGCAGATAAGAACCATTTGGCCCATCTAGTCTGCCCAATATACTGAGTACTATGGATAGCCCCTGGCCCTATCTTATATGAAGGATGGCCTTATGCCTATCCCATGCATGCTTAAACTCCTTCACTGTATTTGCAGCTACCACTTCTGCAGGAAGGCTATTCCATGCATCCACTACTCTCTCAGTAAAGTAATACTTCCTGATATTACTTTTAAACCTTTGCCCCTCTAATTTAAAACTATGTCCTCTTGTAGCAGTTTTTCTTCTTTTAAATATTCTCTCCTCTTTTACCTTGTTGATTCCCTTTATGTATTTAAAAGTTTCTATCATATCCCCTCTGTCTCGTCTTTCTTCCAAGCTATACATGTTAAGGTCCTTTAATCTTTCCTGGTAAGTTTTATCCTGCAATCCATGTACTAGTTTAGTAGCTCTTCTCTGAACTCTCTCCAAAGTATCAATATCCTTCTGGAGATTTGTCTGAGGTCTAATAGTTCTACTTGCTGAATTTGGTCACAATTTGCAGTATGCAGTTAGCAGTAACTATTTGCAGATTGGTTAAGTATGATCTGGTATGGTTGTATGCAATTTGGATTGCAATATGGAATTTGAATTTGGATTGTGAACTTTGTAGTTTGCAATTGGATGCAATGTGCAATTGTATGCTTGCAATTTGTAGCTTGCAATTTGTATTTGAAATTTGAATTTAGTGGAACTGTAAGTAAACACACATATAACTGGTTCAGTATACAGTTCTAATAACTATACTAACAGTAGGAAAATTATATATAACTGATTTTAATACCTATTTTGGCCTCTCTGTTTCCATAAAAACACAGCTCTCAGTGGAGTGAATGTCTATTCAGCTCCTGTCTCTGGTGAATAAAGATTCTAGCAGCTCCTCCTAGGGGAATTCCCAGACAGGCTTTGTGTGAGGCTGGCTGTGATTGGTGAAAACTCTTCCTATGTGAGAAGCTGGCTTTGATTGGTCTAGACTTCTGCCCAGCAACAACAGATTAACACTATGCTTTCTTTTGTTTCTGCTGTGTGACTGAGTTTACCTTACATTAGTTTACGCCCTGTGTCCGGAAGAGGTTAAAGATCACACCAAATGCTTGAAATAACTTATTTATTAACTTCAACATTTCTTCATATATAACACAGCAGATAGTCCATGTACAAAACACATATTGAATAAAGTATCACAAAATGGCGGTATGATTAAGATGGTGATTTTAATACCTATTTTGGCCTCTCTGTTTCCATAAAAACACAGCTCTCAGTGGAGTGAATGTCTATTCAGCTCCTGTCTCTGGTGAATAAAGATTCTAGCAGCTCCTCCTAGGGGAATTCCCAGACAGGCTTTGTGTGAGGCTGGCTGTGATTGGTGAAAACTCTTCCTATGTGAGAAGCTGGCTTTGATTGGTCTAGACTTCTGCCCAGCAACAACAGATTAACACTATGCTTTCTTTTGTTTCTGCTGTGTGACTGAGTTTACCTTACATTACAAAATGAATCTTAAAGGCATATTATTTTTTTCTGCCTCTGTGAACACAAAATACAACAGTTTTATGACATCCAAAACATGATGTCACAGTAAATAACTCTGCTTTTGTCATTAACACATAAACATAGGAACTATATTAAGGTTATTGGCAGGTCTAGCTGTATAAACATATAAGCTATATTAGCAACCTAGGACAGGTCTTAGCTGGCCAGCTACACTCCCACCAAAAGTACCTATAATTCTATGTTTTTAGTAGTAGGACTTAAACATGAATTTGAGGAATTTTCCATCAGGTTCTCAACTTCCAAGTGTCTTTTATAACTCTCAAGTAGAACAACTAACTTCTGTATAGGACATTCCAACTTGAGTGGAGTAGTGAGACGTTTTCCTTTTTTGTCAAGTTTTGAGTCTCCTAATTGTAACAACACTCTTCTTACTAGTTTGTCTTCATCCTTTTGAACTTCTAGAACAGTTTTGCCAATTTCCATTAACTTCTAGGTAAATCTTCTGCTTTCACTAACACTATGTCACCAACTTGGACATTTCTTCTGGGTGTTTGCCATTTACTTCTTAGCATAAGATTGGCTAAGTACTCTTTCCTCAATCTATTCCAAAACTGTTCTGATAGATATTGAACTCTTCGCCATCTCCTTTTAGCATATAAATCCTCTTTGGTGAACTTGCCAGACGGTGACTGTATGTAATCCGACTTAAGGTGAAGTAGATGGTTGGGAGTTAAAGGGTCCAAACTTGTTGGATCGTCGATGTTATTAACTGTAAGTGGACAACTGTTAACAATAGACATTACTTCATAGAATAGGGTCCTAAGTGAAGCATCATCAATTCTTCTGGCGTTCTTTTTCAACACTGAACTTAACACATTTCTCACAGTTCTGATTTGTCTTTCCCAAACTCCTCCTGTATGGCTTGCATGTGGAGCATTCATGTAAAAATCACACTGTTTCTCTAACAAATACTCAGTTACTTTTTCTTTATTAATTTATTTTAGCGCTTTCTTCAATTAATTCTTTGCTTTGACAAAATTAGATCCTTGGTCAGATCTAAGCTCTCTGATGGTGCCTCTAATGGCTATGAAACATCTTAAGGCGTTCATGAATGCGTCAGTTGACATATCCTCTAACAACTCCAGGTGAATCGCTCTGGAACTCAGACATGTAAATATTAGTCCATATCTCTTGTACTCCTTGCGGTTCTGTTTTGGTGATTAATGGGCCAAAACAATCCATTCCGCTATAAAGAAATGGTGGTGATGGGTTTACACAATCTGACGGTAAATCTGCCATTATTTGTTCTTCTGTCGGTCTACGTGCCTTTCTGCAGACTACACATTTACTTATATACTTTGCTATAACTTTACTTCCTTTCACAATCCAGTAACCACCTTCTATCAAACAGCTTTGGGTAAGGCTTCTTCCTTGATGCAAGGATATGTTGTGGTAGTGATCAATAATCAATCTTGTGAAGGTAGAGTTTTTGCGTAGAATTGCTGGATGCTTCACTCTGCTAGGTAACTATCCATTTTCCAGTCTCCCTCCCACCTTCAGTATACCATCCTGAAGAACAAGATTAAGCTTGTACAATGGGTGGTTGTTTGGAAGCCTTTTAGGTTCTTGACTAAGTCTCTTCAACTCCACTGTAGAATCTCTGTTGAATGAGTCTTATGACTGTTTCTTCAGCTTTCATTCTTTCTTTTACATTCAACAATTCCTTCTTTCTGATTCCCTTTGCCAAATGTTGAATTTGAGCTACTACGTTTATGACTGTATTCCATTTTGGACATCTGGCTAGTCTTTTAAGTATGTCATCTTGACACTTGGCAGCAGTGCTCAATGTTTGTACAACTTTTACTTCTGGATCACCCATAGACAATTCGGTGTAACCTTTACTGGGTGTGATTTCCTTTTCCCAAAGGAACTCTGGACCGGTGAACCAGTTAGAAATTTTAATTCTGTTACATGCAGGCCTCTTGAAGTATGATCTGCTGGGTTATGCTTTGTGTAAATGTGATGCCAATGTTCCAGATTTGTTATTTTCCGAATTTTCTCGACTCTGTTGGCGACAAAGATATGGAATCTTTGAGCTTCGTTGTTTATGTATTCTAGGACAACTTGTGAGTCTGTCCAAAAATATTCTTCATCTATTTTCAATTTTTCTCTCTGAAACTTGCTTACTGATGCTGAAACTACGGCTGCTGTCAGTTCAAGTCTTGGTATTGTCTGAATACTGGTAGGTGCAACTCTGGCCTTCCCTGTAACCAGGGCACAGTGTATCTTTTCTTCTCCTATTACTCCCATGTAGGAGCACTGACCATAACCATGAAGTTCTATTTTCTTGTACTTTCCAAAATCATGAGGTACAAAACATCTGGGTATCCGAACCTCTCTCAAGTTTTGCAAGTCTCTTATCCAACTCTCCCACCTTGGCCTCAAATTTTCAGGTATGGGCTCATCCTATCCCAACTTCTGTCTGCATATTTCTTGTAGTATTTCTTTTGCTCTGAGGATTACTGGGGCCAAGAATCCCAATGGATCAAATATGCAGAGAAGTGAAGAAAAGGTAATCTTTTTATTAAAGTAGGTCTACGCGTTTCGGGGGCAAAACATCCCCCTTCCTCAGGACAGTAAAACTTAATACATGATGTATTAAGTTTTACTGTCCTGAGGAAGGGGGATGTTTTGCCCCCGAAACGCGTAGACCTACTTTAACCACCTCAGTCCCCAGTGCTTAAACACCCTGAAAGACCAGGCCACTTTTTACACTTCTGACCTACACTACTTTCACTGTTTATTGCTCGGTCATGCAACTTACCACCCAAATGAATTTTACCTCCTTTTCTTCTCACTATTAGAGCTTTCATTTGGTGGTATTTCATTGCTGCTGACATTTTTACTTTTTTTGTTATTAATCGAAATTTAACGATTTTTTTGCAAAAAAATGACATTTTTCACTTTCAGTTGTAAAATTTTGCAAAAAAAACGACATCCATATATAAATTTTGCTCTAAATTTATTGTTCTACATGTCTTTGATAAAAAAAAAATGTTTAAGTAAAAAAAAAATGGTTTGGGTAAAAGTTATAGCGTTTACAAACTATGGTACAAAAATGTGAATTTCCGCTTTTTGAAGCAGCTCTGACTTTCTGAGCACCTGTCATGTTTCCTGAGGTTCTACAATGGCCAGACAGTACAAACACCCCACAAATGACCCCATTTCTGAAAGTAGACACTCTAAGGTATTCGCTGATGGGCATAGTGAGTTCATAGAACTTTTTATTTTTTGTCACAAGTTAGCGGAAAATGATGATTTTTTATTTTATTTTATTTTTTTCTTACAAAGTCTCATATTCTACTAACTTGTGACAAAAAATAAAAACTTCCATGAACTCACTATGCCCATCAGCGAATACCTTGGGGTGTCTTCTTTCCAAAATGGGGTCACTTGTGGGGTAGTTATACTGCCCTGGCATTCTAGGGGCCCAAATGTGTGGTAAGGAGTTTGAAATCAAATTCTGTAAAAAATGGCCAGTGAAATCCGAAAGGTGCTCGTTGGAATGTGGGCCCCTTTGCCCACCTAGGCTGCAAAAAAGTGTCACACATGTGGTATCTCCGTATTCAGGAGAAGTTGGGGAATGTGTTTTGGGGTGTCATTTTACATATACCCATGCTGGGTGAGATAAATATCTTGGCAAAAGACAACTTTTCCCATTTTTTTATACAAAGTTGGCATTTGACCAAGATATTTCTCTCACCCAGCATGGGTATATATAAAATGACACCCCAAAACACATTCCCCAACTTCTCCTGAATACGGAGATACCACATGTGTGACACTTTTTTGCAGCCTAGGTGGGCAAAGGTGCCCAAATTCCTTTTAGGAGGGCATTTTTAGACATTTGGATACCAGACTTCTTCTCACGCTTTGGGGCCCCTAAAATGCCAGGGCAGTATAAATACCCCACATGTGACCCCATTTTGGAAAGAAGACACCCCAAGGTATTCAATGAGGGGCATGGCGAGTTCATATAAAAAACTTTTTTTGATTTTTTTCTCACAAAGTCTCCCTTTCCGCTAACTTGGGACAAAAATTTCAATCTTTCATGGACTCAATATGCCCCTCAGCGAATACCTTGGGGTGTCTTCTTTCCAAAATGGTGTTATTTGTGGGGTGTTTGTACTGCCCTGGCATTTGAGGGTCTCCGCAATCATTACATGTATGCCCAGCATTAGGAGTTTCTGCCATTCTCCTTATATTGAGCATACAGGTAATGAGATTTTTCTTTTCCGTTCAGCCTCTGGGCTGAAAGAAAAAAATGAACGGCACAAATTTCTTCATTCGCATCGATCAATGTGGATGAAAAAATCTCTGCCAAAAAAAGAAAAAGGAGGGGAAAGGTGTCTGCCAGGACATAGGAGCTCCGCCCAACATCCATACCCACTTAGCTCGTATGCCCTGGCAAACCAGATTTCTCCATTCACATCAATCGATGTGGATGAATAAATCATTGCCGGGATTTTTTTTTTTATATATACAAAGTGTTTGCCAAAGTATATGAACACCGCCACCTCCTCAGCTCATATGCCTCGGCAAACGTATCTTTTACTGCAGAGGAGAAATCTCGTCTTGCAGCGCCGCATACACCGACTTGCGTGTAATCTGACAGCAGCGCAATGCTTCTGTCCGAATGCACATCAGTGCTGCAGCTAGTCGATCGGTTGGTCCACCTGGAAGGTAAAAAAAACAAAACAAAAAAGAAAAAACCAGGCCGCAACGCAATAAATTTATTAACTTTTGAACAGAACATATAAACTTTTTTTAACTTTTTTAACTGAACGTTAACTTTTTTTACTTACCGGTATTTTTTTTTTGTTTAGTTTTTTTTACCTTTATAGAACAAACCTCTCCTTCCCCATGGGACAATGTGCAAAGCGCAAATCGCCCAAAGATGTGGCGAAGTACGTTATGCACTTTATCCCAGGTGAAAGGAGAGGTTTGCAGCAGCTGTGAGTAAAAGGGCCCTAATAGCCCTGTGTGCCTGTCCTGTGAGATGCAATCCCTATGCTAAGTGTACCTGTGTGTGGTACTTCCGGAAACACTCTCCATAGCATAGGGCAGGGTGGTCAGGACAGTCAGGACAGAAATAGCGGGTGTCACGCCT
The DNA here is from genome assembly GCF_905171765.1 of Bufo bufo. Taxonomy (NCBI): domain Eukaryota; kingdom Metazoa; phylum Chordata; class Amphibia; order Anura; family Bufonidae; genus Bufo; species Bufo bufo. The sequence continues at coordinate 411,840,605 of NC_053393.1, read as the reverse complement.
TTTTCCACTCCTGCTACAGACACGACATCTTTTTCGGGGTGACGGTTGGGTTGAGGTACCAGGAACAACACTGGGGAAATGTCGCTCGTGTAGACGGCTAACTACACTGGTGGATGGGGCCACGGAACCTCCTGGATAAAGGAGGTTCTCGATGATCTCTTCCTGGAATTTGAGGAAGGATCGTGTTCTCCCAGCCTTACTGTAGAGAACAAAACTATTATACAGCGCCAATTGAATTAAATATACAGACACCTTCTTATACCAGCGTCTGGTTCTGCGGGAAACTAAATACGGAGACAACATCTGGTCATTGAAGTTCACCCCTCCCATGAGCGCATTATAGTCGTGGACACAGAGGGGCTTTTGAATGACACGGGTTGCTCGCTCAACTTGTATTGTCGTGTCTGCGTGAATGGAGGAGAGCATGTGAACGTCACGCTTGTCTCTTCATTTCACCGCGAGCAGTTCTTCGTTACACAAGGCAGCCCTCTCCCCCCTTGCAAGACGGGTGGTTACAAGCCGTTGGGGGAAGCCCACGTGACTAGTTCACGCGGTGCCACAGGCGCAAATCCGTTCTAGAAACAAATGCCTAAAGAGGGCCACACTTGTGTAGAAATTGTCCACATAAAGATGGTACCCCTTGCCGAATAAGGGTGACACCAAGTCCCAGACTGTCTTCCCACTGCTCCCCAGGTAGTCAGGGCAACCGACCGGCTCCAGGGTCTGATCTTTTCCCTCATAGATCCGAAATTTGTGGGTATAGCCTGTGGCCCTTTCACAGAGCTTATACAATTTGACCCCATACCGGGCACGCTTGCTTGGGATGTATTGTTTGAAGCCAAGGCGCCCGGTAAAATGTATTAGGGACTCGTCTACGCAGATGTTTTGCTCTGGGGTATACAAATCTGCAAATTTCTGGTTGAAGTGGTCTATGAGGGGCCGAATTTTGTGGAGCCGGTCAAAAGCTGGGTGGCCTCTGGGACGGGAGGTGGTGTTGTCGCAAAAATGCAGGAAACGGAGGATGGCCTCAAATCGTGCCTTGGACATAGCAGCAGAGAACATGGGCATGTGATGAATCGGGTTCGTGGACCAATATGACTGCAATTCATGCTTTTTAGTTAGACCCATGTTGAGGAGAAGGCCCAAAAAAAATTTAATTTCGGAAACTTGGACTGGTTTCCACCGGAAAGGCTGGGCATAAAAGCTTCCCGGGTTGGCGGATATAGATTGTGTGGCATACCGGTTTGTCTCTGCCACGACTAAGTCCAAGAGCTCCGCAGTCAAGAACAGCTCAAAAAATCCCAGGGCCGAACCGATTTGAGCCGTCTCAACCCGAACTCCAGACTGGGCGGTGAAAGGGGTAACTTATGGTGCGGCTGAAGTTGGTGACTGCCAATCAGGGTTTGCCAGCACCTCAGGGATTCTAGGGGCTCTACGGGCCTGTCTGTGCGGTGGCTGCGACGGGGTAACTACTGCACGTGCCACCGTACCAGCTTCAACTGCCCTTCTGGTGCTCGCCACGTCACCATGTTGTACGGCAGTGCTGGTACTAGGTCCAGGGAGGGCTGCGCTGCTGGTGTATGCCTCACCACGTGATCCGGCAGAGACAGCCCCACTCTGCTGCTCTTGAAGTGGATCCTGCATAACCTGTGGTCTAGCGACACGGGGCCTGGTACGCCTGGTGCTATCAGGGACCTCCACCTCCTCGTCCGAACTTTGGGTCAGAGAGCCACTGCTTTCCACAGGTTCATATTCTGACCCGCTAGATTCGTCAGATGAGGGTTCCCACTCCTCATCTGACTGGGTCAGAATCCTGTAGGCCTCTTCAGAAGAATACCCCCTGTTTGACATTTTGGACTACTAAATTTAGGGGTATTCCCTGAGACTACCCAAGAAAAAAAGCAAGCCTGTCTTACAAAGGGGAGGCTAGCGAAGTACCGGAGGCCGCTGCGGTTGATAAAAAATATCAAAACTGATTTTTTTATCGCCGCAGTGCGTGTAAAATGAATGTGCAGTGATCAAAAAAATATATATTTTTTGTCACTGCGGTGGGGCGGGCGTGGGTGAACGCACGTGTTCAGGCCTGATCGGGCAAACACTGCGTTTTGGGTGGAGGGCGAGCTAAGGTGACACTAATACAATTATAGATCTGACCGTGATCAGTTTTGATCACTTACAGATACTATAAAAGTACAAATGCTGATTAGCGATACGCTAAACAGCGAATAAGTGACTGCGGTGGGCTGGGCGCTAACTCACGCTAAACTACCTAACCAAGGGGCCTAAACTATCCCTATAACCTAACAGTCAATACCAGTGAAAAAAAAAAAGTGACAGTTTACACTGATTACTTTTTTTCCTTTCACTAGTGATTGACAGGGGCGATCAAAGGGGTGATCAAAGGGTTAATTGGGGTGCAGGGGGGTGATCTGGGGCTACAGTGTACTGCTGGTGCTACTCACAGTTCAGTCTGCTCCTCTGCTGGATCCAACCGACGAAAAGGACCAGCAGAGGAGCAGACAAGCCATATAACAGATCATATTTACTAATATGATCTGTTATATGGCTTGTGATTGGATTTTTTGAAAATCGCCAGCCTGCCAGCCAATGATCATTGCTGGCAGGCTGGTGACTAAATTGTTCTTTAAATTTTTCCGGCCCGCGATGCGCATGCGCGGGCCGGCTTTGAGCGAAATCTCGCGTCTCGCGAGATGACGCGTATATGCGTGACTGTGCACAGCGCTGCCACCTCCGGAACGCGAATCTGCGTTAGGCGGTCCGGAGGTGGTTAATAAAAAGATTACCTTTATTGGTACCTTCTGAGCATCGAGTCCTTACTGCACCAGCGCCACCGAGAATGGTCTAATCTTTTCTTCACTTCTCTGCATACAATTTATCCTGACAACCGCAACCATGGCAAGGGATACAGACCAGGGGCAGCAGACGCAGCAGACGCAGTCTTCTCTTCTCCCACAAACTGGACGGATAAGCATCCAGACAAGCGATTCGGAGGTGTTGTGACCTTTCACAACCCTTTCTGGTAAGCATAATCAGTAGCTTCTGTGCTTATATACTGTGCTGTAAGGTTCTACACACGAGGCGCTGCCTCCTCTCTTTCTTTTTTCCTTCAATGGATCAAATATAGAAGCCACTGCGGAAAGAATGGTTTGTCTAGTTGCAACTTACTCTTCAATAGATACTTCAAAGAAGATTGTCGTTCTCTACATTCCATCCCAATCCAAGTACGTTCTGATGATCATAATTGAGATCTACATTCTTCATTGTTGCTGCACGTTCAGAGTCACTGATGGATTCCAGTACCTCTCTGTTGTTTGAGATGAATTTGTGAAGTCGCAGGTTTCCTCTTGCGCATAACTCTTGGCTTTCTTTCACTACTTTGATTGCAGATTCTGTGGACTCTAGACTTATAAGACCATCATCTACATAAAAGTTTTTCTTCAGAAAATTTGCTGCTGTTGGGCAATCCTTTTCATTCCGATTAGCTAGGTACTTCATACCATAATCAACCTGGAGATGATGCTGCTCCAAACAATTGTACTTTCATTCTGTATTCTGCTGGCTCTCTATCTTCCTTCTTCACATGAAACTGGTGGAACATCTTTTCAACATCACACATGACCGCTACGGGATACTTTCTAAATCTACAGAGTACTCCAGGAAGAGTGTAAGATCTGGTCCTTTTAGTAGATGCTTGTTCAATGAGAGGGGGAGGGGTCTACCTGTCTAAAGCCCACACTCCGGGAATATATAAGTGAGAGACATGAACATGTGGAGTCACTGTGGGTAGAGATACATGGAGTTAAAAACAACAATAAATTACTAATAGGAGTTTACTATAAACCAACTAATATACCAGAGTCCACAGAAAATCTACGACTAAATGAGATAGACGAGGCGGCAAATCATAATGAGGTGGTTATTATGGGGGACTTCATCTACCCAGATATAGACTGTGAAACTGAAACTTGTATATCTCATAAAGGAAACCGGTTCTTGGTAATAACCAAAGACAATTACCTCTCCCAATTGGTTCAGGACCTGACTAGAGGGACAGCCATACTGAACTTAGTATTAACCAATAGACCTGACAGAACAACAGACGTGCAGGTTGGGGGACACCTGGGAAATAGTGACCATAAAGTAATAACCTTCCAATTATTATTCAAAAGAGCGTTTCTACAGGGAGGAACAAAAATACCGAACTTCAAAAAATCAAAATTTTGCGAACTAAGAGAGGCCATAGGCCTAACTAACTGGGACAAAGTCCTCAAAAATAAAAATACAGCCACAAAATGGGATATCTTTAAAAGCATCCTAAAATCTCATTGTGAGAGGTAAATACCGTATGGGAATAAAAGGTTAAGGAACAAAAAGAAACCAATGTGGATAAACAGAACTGTAAAGAAAGCAATAAATGACAAAAAGAAAGCATATAAAACACTAAAACAGGAGGGTAGCACGGAAGCACTGAAAAACTATAAGGAAAAAAATAGAACATGTAAAAAAACAAATAAAAGCGGCCAAACTAGAGACCGAGAGATTAATTGCCAAAAAGAGTAAAACTAACCCTAAAATGTTCTTCAATTATATAAATGTTCAAAAGTATAAATCTGAAGGTGTCGGACCTTTAAAGAGTAATGAGGAGGGAGTCGCAGAGAGGGACGAGGAGAAAGCAAAGCTATTAAATATTTTTTTCTCCAATGTATTCAATGAGGAAAATAAACTGTCAAATGAAATGCTGAATGTAAAAATAAATTCCCCATTAAAAGTGTCCTGTCTGACCCAGGAAGAAGTACAACAACGACTTAAAAAGATTAAAATAGACAAATCGCCAGGACCGGATGGCATACACCCCCGTATCCTAAGGGAATTAAGTAATGTCATAGCCAGACCCTTATTTCTGATATTTGCAGACTCTATACTAACAGGGAATGTCCCACAGGATTGGCGCATAGAAAATGTGGTGCCAATATTCAAAAAGGGTCCAAAAACAGAGCCTGGAAACTATAGACTGGTAAGTTTAACATCTGTTGTGGGTAAACTGTTTGAAGGTTTTCTGAGAGATGCTATGTTAGAGCGTCTCAACGGAAATAAGCAAATAACGCCATATCAGCATGGCTTCATGAGGGATCGGTCATGCCAAACTAATTTAATCAGTTTCTATGAGGAGGTAAGTTCTAGACTTGACAGCGGCAAATCAATGGATGTCGTATATCTGGACTTCTCCAAAGCATTTAACACTGTACCACATAAAAGGTTAGTATATAAAATGAGAATGCTCGGACTGGGAGAAAACGTCTGTATGTGGGTAAGTAACTGGCTGAGGGATAGAAAACAGAGGGTGGTACACACTCAGATTGGGTCACTGTCACTAGTGGAGTACCTCAGGGGTCAGTATTAGGCCCTATTCTCTTCAATATATTTATTAATGATCTTGTAGAAGGCTTGCATAGTAAAATATCAATTTTCGCAGGTGACACTAAACTGTGTAAAGTAATTAACACTGAAGAGGACAGTATACTACTACAGAGCGATCTGGATAGACTGGAGGCTTGGGCAGATAAGTGGCAGATGAGGTTTAACACTGACAAATGTAAAGTTATGCACATGGGAAGGAATAATGCAAGTCACCCGTACATACTAAATGGTAAAACACTCGGTAACACTGACATGGAAAAGGATCTAGGAATTTAAACAGCAAACTAAGCTGCAAAAGGCCAATAAGATAATGGGTTGCATCAGAAGGGGCATAGATGCCCATGATGAGAACATAGTCCTACCACTTTACAAATCATTAGTCAGACCACACATGGAGTACTGTGTACAGTTCTGGGCTCCTGTGAACAAGGCAGACATAGCAGAGCTGGAGAGGGTCCAGAGGAGGGCAACTAAAGTAATAACTGGAATGGAGCAACTACAGTACCCTGAAAGATTATCAAAATTAGGGTTATTCACTTTAGAAAAAAGACGACCTGAGGGGGTCAGTACAGAGATCTATCCCATCATCTATTTATCCCCAGGAATGTAACTGTGACGAGGGGACATCCTCTGCGTTTGGAGGAAAGAAGGTTTGTACACAAACATAGAAGAGGATTCTTTACGGTAAGAGCAGTGAGACTATGGAACTCTCTGCCTGAGGAGGTGGTGATGGTGAGTACAATAAAGGAATTCAAGAGGGGCCTGGATGTATTTCTGGAGTGTAATAATATTACAGGCTATAGCTACTAGAGAGGGGTTGTTGATCCAGGGACTTATTCGGATTGCCTGATTGGAGTCGGGAAGGAATTTTTTATTCCCCTAAAGTGAGGAAAATTGGTTTCTACCTCACAGTTTTTTTTTTGCCTTCCTCTGGATCAACTTGCAGGATGACAGGCCGAACTGGATGGACAAATGTCTTTTTTCGGCCTTATGTACTATGTTACTAATGCAACACCATTGTACTTTGCTGAGCAATCAAGTACTACTCTAATCTTATCTGGTTTATTTGAGGGGTAAACACCTTGATGTGGGATGTACTACACTTCTCCTTCTTTAGGTTTGTTATTAACTTTATCTGCATGTCCTTATTCGAGGATGCCTTCCATGAATTTCAAATAATCCTGCTTGAATTTGGGATCTCTTCCCATCTTTTTCTTCAAGCATTTCAATCCTGCTAGGGCAAGATTTCTCTTATTTGGCAAACAAGGTCGTTCTCTAAAAGGTAAGGGCATTTCAAGATGACCTTGTTGATTCTGCTGAATACTTTCTTCTAGAGTGTGTGCAAACTTTTTGTCTTCTTGAGATACACTCTTTTCTTTACAATTTATGTCTGCAAAGTCAGATTCAAGGATCTTGATTACTTTCGCTGGACTTACAGTTGGTAACTCTTGGACAGATATTCGATGACACAGTCTTGAGTTTGCGATCTGCTGTTTTCCTCCAACAACACCCCATCCTAGATCAGTTTGAACAGCGTAGGGTTCACCATTTCCTCCTGTTATTACCTTTCATGGTACCAAGGCTTCGGGACAATCGTAACCTATCAACAGTCCAACACCAAACTCCTTCAGCGGGGACATTTCATGAGATATGACAGATAGGTGATCCCATTCATTGGCTGGTTCACAGGTAGGTATGCGATCTCGATCTAGAGGTATATCATCTTTTGTATAAGCTGGAGGTAGATCTAATGTGCAGTTTGAATGAAGTCCTCTAACTCTCAGTCCTTTGACCCTTTGACTGTTCACTAATGTGTCTCTCCCCGTCATTGTGGAGAGTTTGAGCTTCACTGGTTCTGTAGCCACTTGTAATTTCTTTCAGATTTCTTGATCAATGAAGGTGACATCACTCTGGGCATCCAGTAGCGAATAGGCGTATACCTTCTTGTTCCTCCTTTTAGGATTTGAAATGCACACTGATACAACCAATGATGTGCCGTTGCTTTCTCCTTCCCTGATTCCGCAAGAGAATACCAATACTTTCTTTTCTTCCTCAGTATCTTTAGGTATTGAGGATTTATCTTTATTTGGACATTCTTCATGTAGGGGAGTAGGATGGCGTCCTTTCCAAACGTGGCTTGTGGACCTTTTCTTACACTCCTTAGTAACATGGCCTTTTCTTAGACAAATTCTTTATTTTCATCTGGGGACTTCTCCTTCAATTGTTGGCACTTGTGTATGGAGTGATTCTCTCCACAGAATATACATTTGAAGGTAGTCTGAAGATTTGTCGGTTCTGTCTCTCTACTGATCCCAGTAGTAAGTTTGGACTTGGTCTCGTAGGTATCTGGACCTTTAGCTGCTGTGTTGGTTGCAAAGCTAGTTGCTCTTGTGCGTCTTATATCTCTCACAGGCCTTTCTTCTAAGGATTTTAAGACGTAAGATGCTGTTACTGGATTACATGATATCCGTGCTTCCTTATTGATCAACTCAGAGAATTCTTTAAAACTTGGGAAGTTCTTACCTAGATCTAACTGTTCAGTCACATAGCAATTCCATCTAGAAGCCACTTCTTCAGGTAGCTTAGTTAGCATCCTGTGGTTTTCTAGATAATCGTTTAGTACTTCTAGTCCTTGTACATGTGGGATGGAATTGCTGCATGCTTGCTGGAAGCCACCATACTTTTGGAGTTTGAAGTGTTCTTTAGGACCTATTTTAGGCCAGTTAGGCTGTGTTCACACTTCAGTTATTTGGTCAGTTATTTTGATCAGTTATTGTGAGCCAAAACCAGTAGTGAAGCCTTCACAGAGATCAGGTGTAATTATTTGATCTGCACCTGTTCTGTGTTTTTGACCCACACCTGGTTTTGGCTCACAATAACTGATAGAAATAACTGATCACATAACTGAAGTGTGAATGCAGCCTTATTCAGTTTCTCTCTAAAGACTCTTTTCCAAAGCTTGTTTGTAGGCTTCTTCGTTTTTTCTATAAAAGTTACCTTCAAGAACTTCCTTGGCTTCTCCACCAACATATCTCTGAAGGTAGAATAACTTGTCAACTGGACTGAAGCAATGATGCTCAATGATCTTCTCAAAACTTGCCTTCCACTCTATGAACTTCAGTACGTCTCCTGAAAATACAGTGGGTTCCGGAACAGGAAGTCTAGCTAGGACTGTTCTCTGTGGTCTTGCTGGGACAATGGTTGTAACACTCTCCTAAGCATTGCCATGGCATCTAGGAATAGAATCATCCGGTTCTATTTTCTCACTTACTTCTGAATTAAGTGAGTCCTTTTCTTCATCTTTTCCGGTAGAGATAAAGGGTAAATACACACACCTTTTTCCTAATACTGGACTAAGCCTCTCTTTGTCTTTCTGAGCAGGGATGGAAGGATAATGACTTATTTCCTCACTAAGTGCTGGAGATTTCCTTCCATTTTCCTGAGAGTAAGTAGGAAAGTAGGAGTCTGCTTCTTTACTTAATACAGATTTGAACCTATGACTACTCTGATTCATATCCTCTTTGTGTACTCTGAGTCTGGCTTCTATGATCTTAACTTCTTTTTGCCTTTCCAGACTTTTCAATTCAGCTTCCATTTGATGGTGCTTTGCCTCCATTTCAGATTCTATCTGATGGTGCTGTACCTCCATTTCAGTATCCTTTTCAGACATCAGTTGGCCCTGCGCCTCGATGGCAGCTTCCATTTCAATTTCTGCTCTCTTGACAGCAAGTTGTTCAACTAATTTATTTATTTTGGCTGAAGTATTTGAGGACTCTGATATGTGGGTGGCACTTCTGCTAGCGAAGGAAGTCCCACTTGAAATTGTGGCTCCCCCTAAGGACCTAGCATAGTTTCTCATAAAAAGCTCATTCATTCTGCTTCTTGCTTTAACTTCATCATAGTTTTCTGCAGATGGTAGTTCTCTCATGAACTTTACCAAATCTTTAGTGACCACAGTGCATGTGTCCATGTTCCTTACAATATCCTGGGAAGGTGTCCTAAATGACCGCAGGTTGACATATGCTGCCATAAGCTCTGATGCAGATTCTTCTACCGTCTCTACCATATCACTCAAGTTCCCTTTTATACTTTCTTGCTTTAGCTTTTTACGAATGTCTTTAATGTATAATTTCCATTTATCATACATTCTGGCGAACTTTTCTCCTTTCAGTGCTGCTTCTTGCTCCAAATTTTCCAGCATCTTTGGGGTCGGTTTTCTGGCACATGATGAACGTCTTAGTTCATCTGCTTGGGCTATATTTGCTTGAGGCAAGACTAATGCTGCATCAGACTCTTCTACCTCAGACAGGTTCCCTTGCTCTTCCTCCTCTACTCTATCTATCTTTGTATCCTCTAACAGTGGCATGGTAATACTAGGTTCAGACATTTTACTTTAAATGCAATACTGACAATCAATACGAATATTAAGAGTCCTTTCACTTTAAATGCAATACTGACAAATGCAGAAATAAATTACTGTCACTTTAAATGCAACAGCGATAAATGCAGGTAATAAATGACTTTCACTTTAAATGCTTTAGAGTCCGTGTACTACAAACTGTCCTTTGTTTTTATTTAAAGTCTCTTATTTCTGAACACAAAAAATATCTCTTTATGCCGAAGCCTATATGCAATGATAAGTAATAAAAGGAAAGCTCTGACCTTATTCTGAAGAGTAGGAACAAATGTCAATCTTAAGGGAGACATGTCTTTTCTTGATATGATGCGATGCTTGCGCTGACTTGCAATGCTCTGTGATTACTTGCGATGCTCTTTGCAGACTTGCGATGATTTGTGCTGACTTGCGATGATCTGTGATGACTTACAATGCGCTGGCTTGGATATGCTGCTGCAGGCTTTGGGCCTAGTGGCGGGAAACTAGCTGGCTGCAGTACGTGGTCTCTCCTTGGAAAATGGTGCAGGCACTCTAGCGCTGGACTTTGGCCTCCCACCATGCGTCTCTTTCTCTCTCTAGGGATCGCAGGAGGGTTGGCGCTCTTTCTCTGACTATTTTGCCTTTGCCGTTCTGCCACTTTAAAAATCGGCTGCAGTTTGACTAATGCACACGTTCTATGGCCTTTATGGTAGCTCCACTGAGGCATCTTTGCTTGCTCACTCAGAGAACAGTTGCTGCGCGGCGGTATATGCTGGCACTCCACTGCTCTAATGCTCTCTTTACTGTGCAAGTTGAGGAGCGCTATCACTTTGCCCTCTAAGGGCAATAGTTCCACTGTGGCAGGCGCAGCACTATGAAGTGCCTTTTGCGCTGTGGCATTTAGAAGAATTTTGATATCTCTGACTTTTTAGTCTAACCAGACTGTCTATTACTCTGTAATTCCTCTAGCGCCATTCTATGGAAACAGTGGGTTTAAAGAGCACAACAAATGCTTGAAATAACTTATTTATTAACTTCAACTTTTCTTCATATATAACATTGCTGCATCCGTAGCAGATAGTCCATGTACAAAACACGTGTTGAATAAAGTATCACAAAATGGCGGTATGATTAATATGGTGGTTCAACTGTTCAATCTTGTCATTCAACATAAAATGGTGGATATATTTTTCTCTTGAGTATCTGTACTCTCACGTTAAGTTATTTAAGCACTTTATGATCTCTCTGAGAGGTATATTTGAGGTCTAACTAATAGTTCTACTTGCTGAATATGGTCACAATTTGCAGTATGCAGTTAGCAATAACTATTTGCAGATTGGTTGAGTATGATCTGGTATGGTTGTATGCAATTTGGATTGCAATATGGAATTTGAATTTGGATTGTGAACTTTGTAGTGTGCAATTGTATGCAATATGCAATTGTATGCTTGCAATTTGTAGCAAAACATGATGTCACAGTAAATAACTCTGCTTTTGTCTTTAACACTGTCACGGACCAGAGTGGGGGAAACCCTCATCCATGCGATGTTAAGGATTAGGAAGCTGCTAGGCCTGGACAACAGAATTAGGGAGCAGGTAACCTCCTAAAGCGTCCCTAACTCTGACCCTGACTCCTAACTGTATGAGCCAACCCAGATGGTAGGAGGGCTCATACTCAGGAACCTTGAGTCCCTACTAGCCCTCAAGAGATCCCTGGACTAGGAGCAGGGTAAGACGACCTGTTCCTCCTAGACACGGAGGAACAGGAGTCTCCCTGGCCAAGCTGCAAGGAAAGGGGAACATCAACAGCATATGGATATGGCAGGCGAGTGAAACCACTTCGAGACCTACCTGCCACAGACACACTGACTGGAACCCGTGCTCAATAGCTGTTATCCACACAAAACACAAAAGGACACAGCACACAACATAACTCACACAGGAAACCAGATCCATAACTGCAATAAGGTGAGACTCCACACAAACATAAGCATAACATCAATACATTAGTTTTATGACCACAAGGGTGGCCCTCACTGGATAGATGGCATCAGGATACCAGGAGGATGACTCCAGCATAACATGCCTAGAGTACCCCTCAGCTACAGGCTTCCAGCAGAGGCTAAATAGCCCAAGTAGCCACACCCACACAGACATACTAGGAAAGGAATGAACCTTTCCAACACCAAAGAAGGTAAGTGTCACTTAAAGGGGAAATGCACACATAACTAAAATCCCGTGCACACCAAACATACAAAGTGCACACCTACAAAGACAGGTTGCCAGGTGCAACCGCATGCACTTGACAGCAAGCTGCCTAGCAACCAGCTCAGGCTGCTATACTGCCAAATAACATCATGTTGCCAGCGGCAACCACATGTGAGGCATCATACTAACAGCCCTCACCTGTGATTGACCACAAGACCAGACCGTGGGCAACTGCATGCGGCTCAAGGAGTCACGACCATGACCATGGTCGTGACAAACACATAGACATAGGAACTGTATTAAGGTTATTGGCAGGTCTAGCTGTATAAACATATAAGCTATATTAGCAACCTAGGACAGGTCTTAGTTGGCCACCTACACAGCTCACCAGCAAGCCCTCACCTACAATTTTTTAGAGGGTCAGCTCACCTGCAGGCCCTCGCATATAATGTTTTAGAGGGTCAGCTCACCAGCAGGCCCTCGCATATAATATTTTAGAGGGTCAGATCACCAGTAGGCCCTCAACTACAATATTTTAAAGGGTCGGCTCACCTGCAGGCCCTCACCTACAATCTTTTAGAGGGTCAGCTCACCAGCAGGCCCTCCACCATAATGTTTTTCAGGGTCAGCTCACCGCAGGCCCTCGACCATAATTTTTTCAATGGTTAGCTAAGCAGCAGGCACTCGCCCATAATTTTTACAATTGTCAGCTCAGCAGCAGGCACTCGCCCATAGTTTTTTCGATGCTCAGATCAAAAGAACCAGGAAAATTAGGAAATATAATTTTTTTTGCCTAAAACTTGCTTAGTTTAGTTATATATTGCTGACCATCAGATTTACAGTGCTATATATTTTGTTTTATAACTCGGACAACCTCTTTAATACAGTACTGACTTTATTCCCTGGATATGAGACAGAAGTAATTCCCTTACATAACTGTTTATAGATAAGGAGTAATTAATTTGGAACATTATCTCTTCAAAAGGTCTGGTCATGAGAGAAAAGTACTATGGAGAAAAGTACTATGCGATAATTGTGAAAAATATTATGATTGAAAAAAGGTGCAAGTTTTTTATATAGATCGTATAGGGCGAAGGGGCGGTCTATGGAAAGTTTATATTGTATCTCTTTATCAGCAATGTATAAAATCAACAGATATTTGATAAATTGCTAGATGAAAGCATTGAAGACAAATGCTTGAAAAGTGTTTACTGAATGTTTTCCATGGATTGCTTCTATCATTTGAGCATCTCAAGCAAAGATACAGGGGGAGATTTATCAAAAGTGGTGTAAAGGAAAACTGGCTTAGTTGCCCATAGCAACCAATCAGCTTCTACCTTTCATTTTAAAAATAAATCTGATTGGTTGCTTTGGGCAACTAAGTCAGTTTTCCTTTACACCAGTTTTGATAAATCTCCCCCACAGTGTGTTGTTGCTGAGATACATTGCTAAATACACACAAGTACTGGCAGTGGCATAACTAGGAATCACTGGGCCCCACAGCAAATGTTTTAACGCCCCCCCCCCCCCCAACATCTTCTTTGCAGCCTTCACTCCTGTGGTTAGTTAGAAGAAGCCTAGCAGCCACTGCATTCGTTTCCTACAGTGTCATTGTATATAATGTCATTGTATAATACTGTTGTGGGGGTGCTGACGTTAAAATCTTTTAGTCCTCCTCCTGGATGGGCACAAAGAATAGAGAAAATGAGGGTCATATCTTAGAGGAAGTACTGGATGGCGTGAATAAATAAGGCTACTTTCACACTAGTGTTCGGGGCTCCGCTTGTGAGCTCCGTTTGAAGGGGCTCACAAGCGGCCCAGAACGCATCTGTACTGCCCTAATGCATTCTGAGTGGACGCGGATCCACTCAGAATGCATCAGTCTGGCAGCGTTCAGCCTCCGCTCCGCAAGCGGACACCTGAACGCTGCTTGCAGCGTTCGGGTGTCCGCCTGGCCGTGCGGAGGCAAACGGATCCGTCCAGACTTACAATGTAAGTCAATGGGGACGGATCCGTTTGAATTTGACACTATATGGCTCAATTTTCTAACGGATCCGTCCCCCATTGACTTTCAATGTAAAGTCTGGACGGATCCGTCTGAAGCTACTTTCACACTTAGAATTTTTTCTACAATATAATGCAGACGGATGCGTTCTGAACGGATACAAAGTCTGCATTATATGAGCGGATCCGTCTGGGCAGACCCCAGACGGATCCGCTCTGAACGGTAGTGTGAAAGTAGCCTAATGCATCTTTGGCAGATCTTACAACATAAATGGGAAGTGTCTGTACAGCCATTGTGTGTTGCGATGGATAACAAAAAACAAAAAAAAATAATTACTTTGAAAGACAGATAACATGCGTAATATCAGTTTACTTGGATTTCTGGAAGGTATAAAGGGAAAAAGATACAAAGTAGAGTAGAGTGTATGATATGAGTTTTTCTCTATACCATTGTTGACTTTTCATTACTCTGTTATACAGAGCTGTGTGTACCAAATTTACCAAAATTGGTAGATAAATTTGGCACTTCTTAAAACTATCTCGAAATTTTACTCAATTTTTCACACTATTAGCTGGTGAGAAAGTCACAATGATGGTTATTTAAAAGAAATACTAAACTACGCCCATTTTATGCCACTTTAGAAAGTGGCAAAGCTGGTGTAAAACAGAAAAAAGGTGCAAAGTTGAACTTGCGCTAACATTTGAGACTATTGTATGCCAAAAACAAGAAGTTGTAACTGAAAACATTTCTTACATAGTTTCCTTCAAGCAAACATGGCTTGGCTTATGGAGGCAGTTGGCCAAGATAATATGTCATCACTCAATGGTGTGGAAAAGGCCCATGGGATTCTTGCAAAAAGACTTCCTGGCAGTGCCCCTGTGCAATCCTGGGGAAAATTATTTCGGGATGTATTTCTAAGAATGGCCACAGAAGGGTCTGGAATGGTACAACGATTTCACTGAATCCAGACTTTGGTAGAGAGATACAGTTCAAGAGAAACAGCATTAAGAAACTAAAAATACGATAGTCTAGTCCAACCTACAATTCACCATACTCTTATGTTTCTTGCTAAATTGTATTCAGTATGGGAAAAAATATGTTCTGCGCTGTAAAATGAATATTTTTGGCTACTCTTGTATGAATCAGAAAAAGAAAGATGGGGAGGGCATTAGTATGGTAAAAGAGTGTCATTTAACTTGATTTTTGGGTCATGGTGGGGGAAATAGGGAGAAGGAATAGGTGCCCGGGAGAAAAAAAATTTCCTCTTTATTTTTTCTCTTTTATTTCCCTCTGCTTGGTGAGACGGCATTGTCGCTAAGATAATAGTATTACAGGTATGAGAACCTGTAATAGTGTTACAGGTATGAGAAAAGATTTTGCTAAATGTGAACATGGTACTTAAAAATGTAGTTATACAATGTGGTAGAGAGTTCCCTGAGGATACTCTGTACCACACACATTTTTAGATGCTCAAAAAAATATAAGGAATTTCAAGTGGATAAGGTGCAGTAATTTTTTTTTTCTGGCATAAAATACTGTATTATGTATAATAATTCTGTAAGGGAGGCAAGCCTATTCAACTTAGTCACAAGTGTAGAGAATCAACAGGAGAGGCACAATATCTCTGCAGTTAGAACTCATCAGAAAATTTCTACAATATAATGGGCCTTTCCTACTCTGTCAAAAGCTGAGAAAGAGCAACTCGGTAATTCATCTCCTGGACCAGATAGCGTTTAGTTTGAAAATTGATAGGACGTATGGAGAAACTATTTCTTGTTATTCTATGTTCCTAATGAATGCATTGAAAATGGTAGTGTGACCCAGTCTATGACAGTAGTAGTGTTGGGCAAATCAAAGTCAAACTAAGTGACTTCTATCCGAATTTCAGGAACAATTTGATTTGCCGTGAAGCCAAATTTCCTCGCACTTCGTGATATTGAATAAATTTTCCCTTGCTGTTAAAAAAAAACAAAAAACATACTCACCTAATTTATTCATTTGCAGGCAGCATATGACATCAAGGCGCCGGCCAGCATGATGACGTCTTCGTGTCACCGCACGAGATTTTGCACTGTGTCTTCAATTAAGATGGCCGCAACAGCCTCGAAGCGATCAATTGGATAAGGTGACTATTATTTTTTTTTTGCCTGGATTAACCCCTGAAAGGCCTAAATGGTAGCCTTGGATGCCATGATCAGCAATGAAGGCGGCATCTAAGGGGTTCAATGAAGGGGGTGGGGCAATCGCCGTTCCTCGTCATTGCGCCCGCTAGATACAAAGAAATGTGCTTCGCGACGAAGTAATTCGTCATGAAGCAAATTTCTTTGTGAAATTCGGCGAAGCAGCAGAATCGACTTTTCCATAACTTCGCTCATCTCTAGACAGAAGCTATAATTGTGTTCATAAAAAAAAAAAGATGTGTACATAATAAAGCAGAGAAGAATCATGTTAAATTGCTATTTACTGCAGAATTTCCAGGCTAGACGTTTAATTGCTAGGAACTAGTGCTCATAAGATTCCTACTAAAATACAGTGGATGAATATAATTAAAAGGGTAAGAGAGTACAAAAAGGTCTGATACAGTAAAGATGGTAAACTGGAAATATGAAATTAGTTCTGGAGGATGTGGGTTTTCTTTTTGGTATGTTTTCCCCACTCCATTCTGAACAGGCAATATGGGCTTTGGGTCATGGAGGGGGGAGAGCTGTTGGAAATCATCCACAGCATTATGAAATTCTTGAGACAAATTCTTCTTGGGAAGGTTTTTACATGTTTATTGGAAACATAGCAGCAAGGCAGGATACAGGAAATAATGAAGGAGGCAGGCAGAACATGGCAACAAGGTGGTCTGAATAATATAATATATCTTCCAAACAACAGGTTCTTATACCCCAGATAAAGGGCTGTCATTAACATAAGTTATTTGCCGCAGTGTACCACAGTTTATAGACCTCAATGTCCTTTCATACATGTTATATTAATATTAATTCAGATTAATATACATACCATACATAAGAAAAGTCACACCTCCTGTACATTTTGAAATTCTCGATAGGGTAAAAGTACTTGTTATATGACAAGCTCCAAAGATCAAGATGCATAAGGAAGACTTACGCCTCTTTATACTTCATGATAGGTGATTGTTTAAAAGTTTCCGAGCACATTTCAGAATTATCTTATGTATTTTAACCTTTGATCCATCTTCCTGTGATGTCATTGTCATTTAAAGTGTTTTGTTGGTCATAATATATTGAAGTTTACAAATACTAAATAATCAAGCATCTAGAAAAATCATGGAATTAGGCTACTTTCACACTCTCGTTTGGTGTGGATCCATCATGGATCTTCACAGACGGATCCGTTCAGATAATACAACCGTCTGCATCCGTTCTGAACGGATCCATTTGAATTATCTTTAACATAGCCAAGACGTCTTGAACACCATTGAAAGTCAATGGAGGACGGATCCGTTTTCTATTGTGCCAGATTGTGTCATAGATAACGGATCCGTTCCCATTGACTTACAGTGCCTTGCAAAATTATTCGCCCCCCTTGACTTTTTTCGTGTTTTGGTGCCTCACAACCTGGAATTAACATGGATTGTTTGAGGATTTGCATCATTTAATTTACAGAACATGCCCACAACTTTGAAGATGTTTTTTTTTTTTTTTTTATTGTGAAACAAACAACAAAAAGTACAAAATAACAGAAAAAGTCAATGCGCATAACTATTCACCCCCCCCCCCCCCTAAAGTCAATACTTTGTAGAGCCACCTTTTGCGGCAATCACAGCTCCAAGTCGCTTTGGATATGTCTCTATGAGCTTGCCACATCTTACCACTGGGATTTTTGCCCATTCCTCCTTGCAAATCTGCTCCAGCTCCTTCAAGTTGGATGGTTTGTGCTTGTGAACAGAAATCTTTAAGTCTGACCCCAGATTTTCTATTGGATTGAGATCTGGGCTTTGACTAGGCCATTCCAACACATTTACATGTTTCCCCTTAAACTACTCAAGTGTTGCTTTAGCAGTGTGTTTGGGGTCATTGTCCTGATGGAAGGTGAACCTCCGTCCTAGCCTCAAATCACGCACAGAGTGGTACAGGTTTTGCTCAAGAATATCCCTGTATTTTGCACCATCTGTCCCTCAACTCTGACCAGTTTCCCAGTCCTGGCTGCTGAAAAACATCCCCACTAGTGATGGACGAACATCGGCCAGGACGGTTCGCGAATGCGATCAAATGTTTGCGAACCGCAAGTTCGCGGCGAGCCCCATTTACTTTAATGGCAGGCGAACCTGAAAAACCTTCAGGCTATTATTGCAGCTACCAAACACTTACAGAAGTGCACAAATAGTCCCACAACACTGATAGTGACATACCAGAGGGGGATCAATGGCAAAAATTCTCACAAAAAAAAAGTATTTTAATTAGGGGCCATTTTTCTGCGTCTTAAATTGAAACTCTCAAAAATGTACAATGCTGGAGCCTAGAAAACATTAGGCATTCACCGGACAGAAAACATCAAGTGATTATGTGGCTTGAGGTACATTAGACGGTCTTTAGATATCAATTTTACTGCAGGCCAGTGGAGTACAGGCCCCAAACATTAGGCATTCACCGTACAGAAAAGAACAAGCTTTGTCTTCTTCTCATTGTCTTTCGCTAGTAGAGGTCTAAGCATGGCAGGCAGGTTCCCCCAGAAGTATCTTGCTGGATGAGCAGCCAATACAGCACTTGCATCAATCTTGACAGGATTCGGCTCCAGGTGGAGAGTAATATATATTTTTTGGAATGCTTTCTCCATTGCAACACCACGTCGTTGAATAAACAGAAGACTGGCCGATTCTCTCCTGTCTTACGCAACATTTAATTTTTATTATTAAATTTATTAAATATTTTAACATGAATTTTATTAAACCAAAACTTGATTAAAATTAGAAGAAAGTATACTTAAATTTGCCAATCTAGCCTAATAACTCAAGTATGAACTCTGCCTTATAGGTCGATGTTAGTGTCAAGAAGAGCACTCCTTTTACACTCTTGTCAGCTGATTCCATATAGATGTCTACAGAACCTGTTCTATTACACACTTACACAAGTAGAGCCCCCCTGACAGAGTGGAGAGGGTGTCAACAGTAAGTTTGTGTTGACGTCACTGATTAATTTGCCCTTCCTCTAATCCGTCAGAACAATAACCCACAAAAAACGGATCCTGTCTGTGGAGCATACGCCTTCACTCGGTCAGCATTTGCTCAGTATTGCTAATGCCAATAAAAACAGGAGTGGATCTAAAACAGAGATAACACTTGAATGGAATATTTGCATGTCTTCTGTGTTTTGTACCCACTCCTGCTTTTGTCTACCAAATCATAAGCCAATTCTGATGGGACCATACAGGCCTTACAGCTGCTACACAGACAGGATCTGTTGTGCGTCTCATTTTTCCTTCCTTCTGACAGATCAGAAGAAAGGTCAAATAAATGATGATGTCCGCCGGGCCGAAAGCCAAAATAGTGGCCCAGTCATGAAGTGGGGAGGGTGTCCTCCCAGAGTGTCCCTATGACAGAGTGGTGAGGTGGAAGCAGCATGAGGAGACCACACAGTGGCCCAATGACAAAGTCTGGAGGTGGTGGCAGCATCCGAAGGCCACAGAGTGGCACAATGACAGTGTGGAGGTGGCAGCAGTATGAGGAGGCCACAGAGTGGCACAATCACAGAGTATGTAGTTGGCAGCAGTATGTGGAGGCCAGCAAGTTGCCAGGTTACATAGTGTGGAGATGGCAGCAGCAGCATGATACAACAGAGTGGCACGGTGACATAGTGTAGATATGGCAACACCAGGAGGCCACAGAGTGGCAAGGTGACAGTGTGGAGGTGGGTGGCAATACTAGTACTTAATGAAGATGGTGGGTGAAAGAAGGAGCACTTGGCATCAGATGTTTGGCATCAGGTGGTTAACAGCATCAGAATAGTAGTAGCCAGAATAAAAAAGGTCTCTTTTGTCTAAATGTTGGTGTGGCACCATGGATGATCTAGTCTGATGCATCAGGCATTGGTGTGTTGAAATCCTGGCTGATCCACGCCTGATTCATCTTGATGCAGTGTCCCACTATGTCCTATATGTGGGCACTTTAAACTCTTGCTAAATGTCATATCAAATGTATTGTGGTATCATGCTGTAAACAGACAGGCAGTATTATTTAACTTTATTCCCTCCTAGGTGGTGCAGGAACCACTTGGATATATAGCTGGGGGAGGTGAAAAGTTAGTGTGTCCGATGTTAATGAAGAGATGAGGAAGTTAATGGAGGAGGTGGAAATTTTTATTTCCACTGAAATAATTCACAAAAGATTTTACCGCATATAAGTGCAGCGCTTAACGCCGAATCCAAGTTTTTTTCCCAACAAAATATTTCAAAAGAGATTTTAGCGCATATCAGTGCAGCACTTAACCCCGAATACAAGATTTTTTCTGAAGTGAATGTGACGTAGCGGAGGAAGTAGGTTCGCGCTGGAAGAGCGAGACGCGGACCTCGTGCTGTTTCTGTGCTGCAGAAAAGTCCCGTAGTGTCCAGTAAGCAATACCGTAGATAGATGTGGGCTGGTGTGAATTATTTTGCATTTTTGTGCAGGGTTAGTGCATAGTGTATTCACCTGTATTGGTGCACCGCTCTTATGGACGTCGTAACGTAAGTGCGCAGTGTGTGAAACGGAAATACAAAATTTTAACACAATGTAATTTAGTCCATACTGCAAAAAGGACTTTCCCACATATAACTGCAGCGCTGAACGCTGAATAGATCTTGATTTTTGTACAGAAATACGCCACTAAAGGCTTTACCTATATAACTGCAACAGTAAAAGCTGAATCTATTTTTATTTTTATACAGCAGTGAATGGCGAATGTAGATTTTTTTTTTCTACTGCTATACGCCAGTAAAGACTTTACCAGACTTTACTTTATTTTTCTTGTAGTACTGAAATACGCCCCTATATGCTTTCACCAGAAATAACTGCAGAAGTGACCTGAGAATATATATTTCTTGTTGGACTAAAATAGGCCACTATACGCTTTCAACAGAAATAACTGCAGAAGTGAACTGAAAATAGATTTTTCTTGTTGGACTGAAATAGGCCACTATACGCTTTCACCAGCAGTGCGTATGTATTTGAATTTTTTTTATGAAATAAGCCCCTATACTCTTTCACCAGAAATGAATGCAACCGTGTAGTGATGAGCGGCAGGGGCAATATTCGAATTTGCGATATTTCACGAATATATGGTAGAATAGTCGTCATATATTCGCAAATATTCGTATTCGAGATATTCGTTTTATTGCCAAAAATCTGTAATAAAAAAAACAGCATAATGCGAATTTTTATGCGAAAAAAGGTGTTATACATATATATAGAATATACTGCTATATATTTGTTTTTAGAATATTCGCCATTTTTTCCATCTGAACAAATGATTCCTCCCTGCTTAAAATGCTTGTGAGTCATTGGCCCACAAGCAAGAAGCAGGAAGGAATCATGACTTTAGATGTTGAAAAAAGACGAATATTCTAAAAAACTAATATATAGCACTAAAGCGAATATATTCGTTTTGACATTTTTTTGCATATTCGTCTTTTTTTTTTTCTCCAAACAAGCATTCCCGTCACCATGGGAACGCCTGGTGGTTAGAATATACCATCGGATCTGAGTTAGATCGTGAAAACTCAAATCTGATGGTATATTCTAACACAAAGGCGTTCCCATGGTGATAGGGACGCTTGAAGTTAGAGTATACCAACAGGCGCATACATACTGGCCCCCTGCTACCTGGCGGCACCTGACCTCTGACAGGGCATTGTGATCCACACAATTAACCTCTCAGGTGCCGCATCTGAGGGGTTAATTGTGCGGATCACAGCACCCTGTCAGAGGTCGGGTGCCGCCAGGCAGCACCCCCCCACTATTAAAATCATTCATGGCCAGTGCAGATCCCCCCCTCCGTATTAAACATCATTGCTGGCAGTGCGCTGACAATCCCTGCCCCCCTATTAATCATTGCTGGCAGTGCGCCCTCAATCCCCCCTCCCTCCCCAGTATTGATCATTGCTGGCAGTGCACACCCCCCCCCCCCATCATTGGTGGCAGCGGCAGTTCCGATCGGAGTCCCAGAAGTGTAATGCTGGGGCTCTGATCGGTTACCATGGCAACCAGGACGCTTGGGGCTCTGATCGGTTACCATGGCAACCAGGACGCTACTGAAGTCCTGGCTGCCATGGTCAGTTAGTCAGCATTGTACTTACCTGCGCTGGGGCCGCCGGGCGCTCCTTCTTCTCAAACTCACAGGTCTGTGCGGCGTATGCTTATAGCAATACGCCGCACAGACCTGTGAGTTTGAGAAGAAGGAGCGCCCGGCGGCCCCAGCGCAGGTAAGTACAATGCTGACTAACTGACCATGGCAGCCAATGACTTCAGTAGCGTCCTGGTTGCCATGGTAACCGATCGAAGCCCCCATCATTACACTTCTGGGACTCCGATCGGAACTGCCGCTGCCACCAATGATGGGAAGGGGGGCGCACTGCCAGCAATTATTAATACTGGGGAGGGAGGGGATATTGAGGGCGCACTGCCACCAATGATTGTAATACTGGTGAGGAAGGGGGCGTTAGGGTGCACTGCCCATGAATGATTTTAATAGTGGGGGGTGGGTGGGGCACACTGCTGCCCGGCGGCACCCGACATCTGACAGGGTGCTGTGAGGGGTTAATTGTGTGGATCACAGTGCCCTGTCAGAGGTCAGGTGCCGCCAGGCAGCAGGGGGCCAGTATGTATGCGCCTGTTGATATACTCTTAACTTCAAGCGTCCCCATCACCATGGGAACGCCTCTGTGTTAGAATATACCATCGGATTTGAGTTTTCACGATCTAACTCAGATCCGATGGTATATTCTAACCACCAGGCGTTCCCATGGTGACGGGGACGCTTGTGGGAAGGAATATGCCAAAGGGGTTTAACTGTACTGTTTGGAGAAAAAAAAATAGACGAATATTCAAAAAAATGTCAAAACGAATATATTCGCTATATTGCTATATATTCGTTTTTTAGAATATTCGTCTTTTTTCAACATCTAAAGTCATGATTCCTCCCTGCTTCTTGCTTGTGGGCCAATGACTCATTGACCACAAGCATTTTAAGCAGGGAGGAATCATTTGTTCAGATGTAAAAAATGACGAATATTCGATATAACAAATATATAGCAGTATATTTGTAATATTCGCAAATTATCGAAGTTGCGATATTTGTGATTAATATTCGCTTTTCGAATATTCGCGCTCAACACTACCGTGCAGTGCGTTTAAATGTTTTGTGTATTACTGAAATACCACCCTATGCTCTTTCACAAGAAATGACTGCAAATGATTTTAGCGTAAATAACACCCCTGCTTCAATAAAAAAAATTGGGGGCAACTGGTATATCACACTTGTAGAAATTATTTATTCCAATGGCGTATGGTGTCACTCTGTGTAGCTGAGGTAACACAGCTAAACCGCAAACAAATGCTGCACTACCCAAATGCACTATATAGAATGGATATAATTGGTATATAACACCCATGCTTCAATCAGTTTTTTTTGGGGGGCAACTGGTAAATCACACCAGTAGAAATTATTTCTTTAAATAGTGTTTGTCACTCTGCTGTAATGTAACAAAACATTAAAAAAGGCAAGGGGGTGAATACTTTTGCAAGGAACTGTACATTGTGTGTCAGAACAGATCAGTTTGGCTCAGTTTCGTCAGACGGACACCAAAACGCTGCAAACAGCGTTTTGGTGTCCGCCTCCAAAGTGGAATGGAGACGGAACGGAGGCAAACTGATACATTCTGAGCGGATCCTTTTCCATTCAGAATGCATTAGGGCAAAATTGATCAGTTTTGGACCGCTTGTGAGAGCCCTGAACGGATCTCACAAACAGAAAGCCAAAACACCAGTGTGAAAGGAGCCTTACATTAATCTGTCACTAAGACTCCATGATCTCATGGCTAGTCCAAAAAGCATAAGTTTTAATTGATCACCTGGAGACCTCTGTTTTCTAACAAAATAACATTACAGAAATATTAACTAATAACTAAGGGGTCTTTCACACTTGCGTTGTCCGGATCCGGCGTGTACTCCACTTGCCGGAATTACACGCCGGATCCGGAAAAACGCAAGTGTACTGAAAGCATTTGAAGACGGATCCGTCTTCAAAATGCGTTCAGTGTTACTATGGCACCCAGGACGCTATTAAAGTCCTGGTTGCCATAGTAGGAGCGGGGAGCGGGGGAGCGGTATACTTACAGTCCATGCGGCTCCCGGGGCGCTCCAGAATGACGTCAGAGCGCCCCATGCACATGGATGACGTGTCCATGCGATCACGTGATCCATGCGCTTGGGGCGCCCTGACGTCACTCTGGAGCGCCCCGGGAGCCGCACGGACGGTAAGTATACTGCTCCCCCACTCCCCACTACACTTTACCATGGCTGCCAGGACTTTAGCATCCCGGCAGCCATGGTAACCATTCAGAAAAAGCTAAACGTCGGATGCGGCAATGCGCCGAAACGACGTTTAGCTTAAGGCCAGATCCGGATCAATGCCTTTCAATGGGCATTAATTCCGGATCCAGCCTTGCGGCAAGTCTTCAGGATTTTTGGCCGGAGCAAAAAGCGCAGCATGCTGCGGTATTTTCTCCGGCCAAAAAACGTTCCGTTCCGGAACTGAAGACATCCTGATGCATCCTGAACGGATTTCACTCCATTCAGAATGCATTGGGATAATCCTGATCAGGATTCTTCCGGCATAGAGCCCCGACGACGGAACTCTATGCCGGAAGAAAAGGACGCAGGTGTGAAAGAGCCCTTAGCTATTTCTTTACTTTAACTTTTTGCTAAACTTTGAGATAGAATTATAAGATAAAAATACAATATGTCCTACCGAGACAACATGGTGGACTCACAGGAAGTATCCTAAAGGGAGGTATTGATACATGTTATAAATGTTGTACTATTTTGTTATCAATAAATAATAACTATCTAGGGAGTCAATGGAGATTTCCATCTTATGTGTTTCCGTTTTTCCGTTTTTCCATTCCGTTAAAAGATAGAACATGTCCTATTATTGCCCGCAAATCACGTTCCGTGGCTCTATTCAAGTCATGGGTCAGCAAAAAAAAAAAAACGGAACACATACGGAAATGCATCCGTATGTCTTCCGTATCCGTTCCATTTTTTGCGGAACCATCTATTGAAAATGTTATGCCCAGCCCAATTTTTTCTATGTAATTACTGTATACTGTATATGCCATATGGAAAAACGGAACAGAAACGGAAACAAAACGGAAACAAAAAACGGAACAACGGATCCGTGAAAAACGGACCGCAAAAAACTATAAAAGCCATACGTTCGTGTGAACTAGGCCTTAAATAGTTGTATTAGTTATTATAAATATTTTATATTATGGTATGTAGTAACCAGATTATCTTAATGAGCTAGATGGTATTGTCTGAAATAAATGGATTCCTCTTACGTTCAATTGGAAATATCCCACAAATTGCTTTTTAAACCAGTCAGTTGTGAGAAAGCTAGTGAATAACATGTTTGGTGGTCTTAACAAAGACTGAGGATACATATGTCCTATGCTGTTGGCTATTTAACTAGATGTGCATTGGCTTTAATAATAGAGTGTTTACTTGTTCTGTAAGAGTAATTGCAGCCTTATCAAATAACAGATCTTTTTCAAAGTTAAGAAAGAATCCACAAAAGTTTGATAAATATACCACTAACTATTTTAAGACCACTTAAAAGAGTTTACAAAACAGTTCAATAGTTCATCGGAAAGAAAAGGAAATTTATGAAGTTTATTCCTCAGTGTTTCATATGGTTGCAATATGGCAGTGAACACTGGTGTTTCTGAGAATTAAAGTTGTTTTTTTTTTAAATGATCTAAAGAAACTAATCTGGAGTTGAACAATCCTTTTTCATTAGAAGGGTGCCCTCAAACTAAGGCGATCACATGGTGTCCCACTGATGGGTTCCCCTAGCGTTCGGCTGTAATCTTTGGGAGAACCTGTCAGAAAGTATTCACCACTAGAGATGGCCTTGCGGTTCGCCCGGCGGTCGTTTCGCTGTGAACTTTGCGTGTTCGCGATTCGCCGAACATGCGAACATATGGAGATATTCGCGCCCGCCATATTCTTTTACATTGTGAAGAACTTTGACCCATGACACATCCATCAGGTGGTACAGGACAGCCAATTGAGACGTTTCAGCACATGGACATACCATCTACCTTATAAATAGACCTGATCTGGCCGCCATTTTACATTCAGTGTTTTGCCAGTATAGGGAGAGGTTTCTGTGTGAGCAGGGACAGGCTGTTAGGGACACCAAACGCTAACTAATAAGGCCACAAAAGTCCTTTTACGGACTGGTATAGGTGTGCTATCTATAGGTGTGATACACAGAGGGGTGTGATATACTTATAATGTACTTTTATAATGAGTCAAAAACACATAGATCTATATAGTGATCACCTGGAAGTCAGGGGCCTAGGGGCTAGGGGCTTACTAGGGCCATTTTTATATAGGGTAAGGTTCCGGACGGGGTCGCTCTTATCAGGGCGGGTGGTCTGTCGTTAGGCTATCAGGGCCAGAATAGCACCCCCCTGTAGGGCAATATCAGGGGCAGTTCTTTGCCCACCCTGTCCTTCAAAACCACATCATCATCTAGCCCAGGGATAGATGTTTTTTGCTTTCCCTCCGGGATTCAGAAATGTGCACTGGAACCCCCCAGATTGTGGTAGGATGTATGGTTTCTGATTTGGTGCCAGCGTGCACCTGATTTAGTGCCGCCGAGCACTTGTTTTTTCCTACCACATCTATGCTTTCTGCTTAACTTTAATAATTTAATTTATTTTCATTTTGAGGGATATCTATTCCATTCACACGTCCGCAAAATGGGTCCGCATCCGTTCCGCAATTTTGCGGAACGGGTGCAGCCCCATTCATTTTCAATTGGGCCGGAATGTGCTGTCCACAACCGCATTTGTGGATCCGCATCCGCATTTGCGGATCCGCACTTCCACATCCGTGCTTCAGTTTCCGCAAAAAAATAGAACATGTCCTATTCTTGTCCGCAATTGCAGACAAGATTAGGAATTTTCTATTATAGTGCCGGCGATGTGCGGTCCGCAAATTGCAGAATGCACATTGCCGGTGTCCGTGTTTTGCGGATCCGCAAAACACTTACGGACGTGTGAATAGACCCTCATAGTAACATTATTAAAGGTTACGTTTTATCTTCATGTACAGTACAGACCAAAAGTTTGGACACACCTTCTCATTCAAAGAGTTTTCTTTATTTTCATGACTATGAAAATTGTAGATTCACACTGAAGGCATCAAAACTATGAATTAACACATTTGGAATTATATACATAACAAACAAGTGTGAAACAACTGAAAATATGTCATATTCTAGGTTCTTCAAAGTAGCCACCTTTTGCTTTGATTACTGCTTTGCACACTCTTGGCATTCTCTTGATGAGCTTCAAGAGGTAGTCCCCTGAAATGGTTTTCACTTCACAGGTGTGCCCTGTCAGGTTTAATAAGTGGGATTTCTTGCCTTATAAATGGGGTTGGGACCATCAGTTGCGCTGAGGAGAAGTCAGGTGGATACACAGCTGATAGTCCTACTGAATAGACTGTTAGAATTTGTATTATGGCAAGAAAAAAGCAGCTAAGTAAAGAAAAACGAGTGGCCATCATTACTTTAAGAAATGAAGGTTAGTCAGTCAGCCGAAAAATTGGGAAAACTTTGAAAGTAAGGGCTATTTGACCATGAAGGAGAGTGATGGGGTGCTGCGCCAGATGACCTGGCCTCCACAGTCACCGGACCTGAACCCAATCGAGATGGTTTGGGGTGAGCTGGACCGCAGAGTGAAGGCAAAAGGGCCAACAAGTGCTAAGCATCTCTGGGAACTCCTTCAACACTGTTGGAAGACCATTTCAGGGGACTACCTCTTGAAGCTCATCAAGAGAATGCCAAGAGTGTGCAAAGCAGTAATCAAAGCAAAAGGTGGCTACTTTGAAGAACCTAGAATATGACATATTTTCAGTTGTTTCACACTTGTTTGTTATGTATATAATTCCACATATGTTAATTCATAGTTTTGATGCCTTCAGTGTGAATGTACAATTTTCATAGTCATGAAAATAAAGAAAACTCTTTGAATGAGAAGGTGTGTCTAAAATTTTGGTCTGTACTGTATATAGTGGATGGAAGTTTAGAGATATCATCCACACACTGTGGAGAAAACCCCACAGTGTAACCTGACGTGTGCTGCGGGTTTCCAACCAACAGCATGACAATTGTTGTTGTATCTGCAGCTTTCAATCTTTGCATTGTGGGGGATACCCCAAGATCCCGGCAGAGGTGCCCCTACGTAAATCAGCCCATTTTGGGCAGATATTGCTGGAGTGGTTTTCTTCCTGATCCGCAGCAGATTTTAACCAGAATAATAGAAGAGACTACAAGAGATATGTGGAGTAGTTTCACAAAGAAACCAATTAATTACATAATGTGTAGGTGCCATACACTGCATCCATTCACTGACCTGTGGTTTTGGTGGGTGTAGGACGTGTTCAGGGTCAAGGGATGAGGGTCTTTGAAGATCTCTATAAAATATACAGTATACTATAAAATATACAGTATAAGGCCTCTTGCACACGACCGTATGTATTTTGCGGTCCGCAAAAAAACGGATCCGCAAAAAATACGGATGACATCCGTGTGCATTCCGTATTTTGCGGAACGAAACAGCTGGCCCTTCATAGAACAGTAATATCCTTGTCCGTAATGCGGACAAGAATAGGTACAAGTTCTATCTTTTAGCGGAATGGATATACGGAAATACGGAAATGGAATGCACACGGAGCACCTTCCGTTTTTTTTTTGCTGACCTATTGAAATGAATGGTTCCGTATACAGTCCGCAAAAAAAACGGAACGGAAACGGAATGAAAATACGTTCGTGTGCAAGAGGCCTAAGGGTAGCTTCACATCTGTATATCTTGTGTGCATGAGCCCTAACAGAGTTACCGTCTGGCATGGCTGGATATTGCAGCACATCGCTGGATCCCTTTTGACTATAATGGGCTCCGACAGGGATCCGGCAGCTTTCCAGCATAAATGCCAGCTTTCAGCTGATCAAAAATTGCAGCGGTAATTGTCTCGCTGGAAGTCGGCATTCCATTATAGTCAATGAGGATACAATGGTGTGCAGCAAAACCATCAGCCATGCCAGATACGGTAACTCCGGTAGTCTGTTCCTCATCTGGAACAGACTACCGGAGTTATGTGCCGGAGATGTGAATATAGCCTAAGCATGTAAAACACTGTCCTTGGGATTTTGGCTTGAGTATAATATTTTTTATCATGTCTTAATTAAAAAGAAGGGGGGCTCAATGATTAAAAATCTAATGTATGCAGTTCTGTAAATACCAAATACTGCACTAGCAGAAACTATCATATACTAACGTTTGGTATGTAGTCACCGACTTTGATCTCTGAAAATTAATAATAGAAATTTGTTCACAGCTATATTCACACATATTACAATGATAAATGCAGATGCGAAGGATGCTATGGTAACTGAAAAGCAAATAACAATGATTGTGTAATGCATAAAAACTAGTTACCGGTAATTATTACTACGAATAAAAGCAGTATAAAATGACAGCAATTAACAGAACCCAATTACACTTTTAGATTATCAAGCCAGTTATCAGGAACGAGCTGTCGTAGTATGGTGCAGTTTTTGCTGAAAAAACACCAGCTATAGATGTTAGCTGAAAGTCTATGGGAAATATGAAATGCAGGACACGTCTTTTAATTTGGGGGCAGTCATTGTGTCTCTGGCATTTATTTTAAAATGCAGAATGTTGAAGCAATAGTGTTTTTTTAGATACTTTTCATCTCCTTTATAGGGTAAAGAATGCTTTCAGAAAGCACTACCCACGCACGTGTTTTTAAAAAAAAAAACGCCATTAAAAACATGCAGGAACTAATTTGTGTGCGAAACATAGAAACATAGAATGTGTCGGCAGATAAGAACCATTTGGCCCATCTAGTCTGCCCAATATATCTGAATCCTATGAATTGTCCCTGGCCCTATCTTATATGAAGGATAGCCTTATGCCTATCCCATGCATGCTTAACCTCCTCAGGACCGCCGTACGCAGGATTGCGTCTTTGCGGCGGTCCTGTTGTTCTGGGTGGACGCGCCGGTGCGTCCTCTCGCGAGACGCGAGATTTCCTGTGAACGCGCGCACACAGGCGCGCGCGTTCACAGGAACGGAAGGTAAGAGAGTTGATCTCCAGCCTGCCAGCGGCGATCGTTCGCTGGCAGGCTGGAGATGTGATTTTTTTAACCCCTAACAGGTATATTAGACGCTGTTTTGATAACAGCGTCTAATATACCTGCTACCTGGTCCTCTGGTGGTCCCCTTTGTTTGGATCGACCACCAGAGGACACAGGCAGCTCAGTAATATGTTGCACCAAGCACCACTACACTACACCCCCCCCCCCCCCGTCACTTATTAACCCCTTATTAGCCCTTGATCACCCCTGATCACCCCATATAGACTCCCTGATCACCCCCCTGTCATTGATTACCCCCCTGTCATTGATCACCCCCCTGTAAAGCTCCATTCAGATGTCCGCATGATTTTTACGGATCCACTGATAGACTGATCGGATCCGTAAAAATCATACGGACGTCTGAATGCAGCCTTACAGGGGAGTGATCAATGACTGTGGTGATCACCCCATATAGACTCCCTGATCACCCCCCTGTCATTGATTACCCCTCTGTCATTGATCAACCCCCTGTAAAGCTCCATTCAGATGTCCGCATGATTTTTACGGATCCACTGATAGACTGATCGGATCCGTAAAAATCATACGGACGTCTGAATGGAGCCTTACAGGGGAGTGATCAATGACTGTGGTGATCACCCCATATAGACTCCCTGATCACCCCCCTGTCATTGATTACCCCCCTGTCATTGATCACCCCCCTGTAAAGCTCCATTCAGATGTCCGCATGATTTTTACGGATCCACTGATAGACTGATCGGATCCGTAAAAATCATACGGACGTCTGAATGCAGCCTTACAGGGGAGTGATCAATGACTGTGGTGATCACCCCATATAGACTCCCTGATCACCCCCCTGTCATTGATTACCCCCCTGTAAAGCTCCATTCAGATGTCCGCATGATTTTTACGGATCCACTGATAGACTGATCGGATCCGTAAAAATCATACGGACGTCTGAATGCAGCCTTACAGGGGAGTGATCAATGACGGAGGTGATCACCCCATATAGACTCCCTGATCACCCCCTGTCATTGATTACCCCTCTGTCATTGATCACCCCCCTGTAAAGCTCCATTCAGATGTCCGCATGATTTTTACGGATCCACTGATAGACTGATCGGATCCGTAAAAATCATACGGACGTCTGAATGCAGCCTTACAGGGGAGTGATCAATGACTGTGGTGATCACCCCATATAGACTCCCTGATCACCCCCCTGTCATTGATTACCCCTCTGTCATTGATCACCCCCCTGTAAAGCTCCATTCAGATGTCCGCATGATTTTTACGGATCCACTGATAGACTGATCGGATCCGTAAAAATCATACGGACGTCTGAATGCAGCCTTACAGGGGGGTGATCAATGACAGTTGGGTGATCACCCCATATAGACTCCCTGATCACCCCCCTGTCATTGATCACCCCCCCTGTCATTGATCACCCCCCTGTCATTGATCCCCCCCCCTCTGTAAGGCTGCATTCAGTCTTTTTTTTGGCCCAAGTTAGCGGAATTTTTTTTTTTTTCTTACAAAGTCACATATTCCACTAACTTGTGACAAAAAATAAAATCTCACATGAACTCACCATACCCCTCACGGAATCCAAATGCGTAAAATTTTTTAGACATTTATATTCCAGACTTCTTCTCACGCTTTAGGGCCCCTAGAATGCCAGGGCAGTATAAATACCCCACATGTGACCCCATTTCGGAAAGAAGACACCCCCAGGTATTCCGTGAGGGGCATATTGAGTCCATGAAAGATTGAAATTTTTGTCCCAAGTTAGCGGAAAGGGAGACTTTGTGAGAAAAAAATAAAAAATATCAATTTCCGCTAACTTGTGCCAAAAAAAAAAAATTTCTATGAACTCGCCATGCCCCTCATTGAATACCTTGGGGTGTCTTCTTTCCAAAATGGGGTCACATGTGGGGTATTTATACTGCCCTGGCATTCTAGGGGCCCCAAAGCGTGAGAAGAAGTCTGGTATCCAAATGTCTAAAAATGCCCTCCTAAAAGGAATTTGGGCCCCTTTGCGCATCTAGGCTGCAAAAAAGTGTCACACATCTGGTATCGCCGTACTCAGGAGAAGTTGGGCAATGTGTTTTGGGGTGTCATTTTACATATACCCATGCTGGGTGAGATAAATATCTTGGTCAAATGCCAACTTTGTATAAAAAAATGGAAAAAGTTGTCTTTTGCCAAGATATTTCTCTCACCCAGCATGGGTATATGTAAAAAGACACCCCAAAACACATTCCCCAACGTCTCCTGAATACGGAGATACCAGATGTGTGACACTTTTTTGCAGCCTAGGTGGGCAAAGGGGCCCACATTCCAAAGAGCACCTTTCGGATTTCACTGGTCATTTACCTACTTACCACACATTAGGGCCCCTGGAAAATGCCAGGGCAGTATAACTACCCCACAAGTGACCCCATTTTGGAAAGAAGACACCCCAAGGTATTCCGTGAGGGGCATGGCGAGTTCCTAGAATTTTTTATTTTTTGTCACAAGTTAGTGGAAAATGATGATTTTTTTTTTATTTTTTTTCATACAAAGTCTCATATTCCACTAACTTGTGACAAAAAATAAAAACTTCCATGAACTCACTATGCCCATCAGCGAATACCCTGGGGTCTCTTCTTTCCAAAATGGGGTCACTTGTGGGGTAGTTATACTGCCCTGGCATTCTAGGGGCCCAAATGTGTGGTAAGGAGTTTGAAATCAAATTCTGTAAAAAATGACGAGTGAAATCCGAAAGGTGCTCTTTGGAATATGGGCCCCTTTGCCCACCTAGGCTGCAAAAAAGTGTCACACATCTGGTATCTCCGTACTCAGGAGAAGGTGGGGAATGTGTTTTGGGGTGTCATTTTACATATACCCATGCTGGGTGAGAGAAATATCTTGGCAAAAGACAACTTTTCCCATTTTTTTATACAAAGTTGGCATTTGACCAAGATATTTATCTCACCCAGCATGGGTATATGTAAAAAGACACCCCAAAACACATTCCCCAACGTCTCCTGAATACGGCGATACCAGATGTGTGACACTTTTTTGCAGCCTAGGTGGGCAAAGGGGCCCACATTCCAAAGAGCACCTTTCGGATTTCACTGGTCATTTACCTACTTACCACACATTAGGGCCCCTGGAAAATGCCAGGGCAGTATAACTACCCCACAAGTGACCCCATTTTGGAAAGAAGACACCCCAAGGTATTCCGTGAGGGGCATGGCGAGTTCCTAGAATTTTTTATTTTTTGTCACAAGTTAGTGGAAAATGATGATTTTTTTTTTATTTTATTTTTTTTTCATACAAAGTCTCATATTCCACTAACTTGTGACAAAAAATAAAAACTTCCATGAACTCACTATGCCCATCAGCGAATACCCTGGGGTCTCTTCTTTCCAAAATGGGGTCACTTGTGGGGTAGTTATACTGCCCTGGCATTCTAGGGGCCCAAATGTGTGGTAAGGAGTTTGAAATCAAATTCTGTAAAAAATGACGAGTGAAATCCGAAAGGTGCTCTTTGGAATATGAGCCCCTTTGCCCACCTAGGCTGCAAAAAAGTGTCACACATCTGGTATCTCCGTACTCAGGAGAAGGTGGGGAATGTGTTTTGGGGTGTCATTTTACATATACCCATGCTGGGTGAGAGAAATATCTTGGCAAAAGACAACTTTTCCCATTTTTTTATACAAAGTTGGCATTTGACCAAGATATTTATCTCACCCAGCATGGGTATATGTAAAAAGACACCCCAAAACACATTCCCCAACTTCTACTGAATACGGAGATACCAGATGTGTGACACTTTTTTGCAGCCTAGGTGGGCAAAGGGGCCCACATTCCAAAGAGCACCTTTCGGATTTCACTCGTCATTTTTTACAGAATTTGATTTCAAACTCCTTACCACACATTTGGGCCCCTAGAATGCCAGGGCAGTATAACTACCCCACAAGTGACCCCATTTTGGAAAGAAGAGACCCCAGGGTATTCGCTGATGGGCATAGTGAGTTCATGGAAGTTTTTATTTTTTGTCACAAGTTAGTGGAATATGAGACTTTGTAAGAAAAAAAAAAAAAAAGAAAAAAATCATCATTTTCCGCTAACTTGTGACAAAAAATAAAAAGTTCTATGAACTCACTATGCCCATCAGCGAATACCTTAGGGTGTGTATTTTCCGAAATGGGGTCATTTGTGGGGTGTTTGTACTGTCTGGCCATTGTAGAACCTCAGGAAACATGACAGGTGCTCAGAAAGTCAGAGCTGCTTCAAAAAGCGGAAATTCACATTTTTGTACCATAGTTTGTAAACGCTATAACTTTTACCCAAACCATTTTTTTTTTTACCCAAACATTTTTTTTTAATCAAAGACATGTATAACAATAAATTTAGAGCAAAATTTATATATGGATGTCGTTTTTTTTGCAAAATTTTACAACTGAAAGTGAAAAATGTCATTTTTTTGCAAAAAAATCGTTAAATTTCGATTAATAACAAAAAAAGTAAAAATGTCAGCAGCAATGAAATACCACCAAATGAAAGCTCTATTAGTGAGAAGAAAAGGAGGTAAAATTCATTTGGGTGGTAAGTTGCATGACCGAGCAATAAACGGTGAAAGTAGTGTAGGTCAGAAGTGTAAAAAGTGGCCTGGTCTTTCAGGGTGTTTAAGCACTGGGGGCTGAGGTGGTTAAAGGATAACTGTCACACTTAGACCCTAATTTCAATTTTCATATATGTAGTTACTAATAACATGATATTCCAAAATCAGTTACTATTAGACTGACTTACCCCATATTTAATAAGATTCAGCCCTTAGCAACCAGTCTGCATAAAACTGCAATTTCACTATTCAGTTAAGATGGCCGCCACTGCCCTCACCCTGAGGCTAATCCCGCCTGCCCTCACTAGCCAGTAACAATAGCCCCCCAGAAGTGTCAGTAACCAGAGCCCTCCCCCCCTAAAGGGTTAATCTCCTGCAGCACAAAGGGGTCCTCTTACCACATGTTGCTTTCATTTATACACTGAGCAGACGGCAGATCTCCCTTCCCTGTTGTGCGCTGCTTTAACTCTGCATTCTCCAGCTCTGCTGAGTGAGGGAGCGTCTGCCAAGCGCAGGGACAGGGAGAAGTGCACACAGACCAGGCACTGTTATCAGCTGCTGGGGAGGACCTGGCTTTAATCATTTACTTACAGTCCCTGGCTGTCTGTAATCTGACCTTGCACGCAGCGTCCTCCGTCCTTCTATGAAAAACGGACAATGCCTAGCAACTCTATTTTAAGCACAGGTAAAAGTAGGCAGTACAGGGAACAAAACTGTGGAATTAAGGGGTAATTGAATACACAGTGAAAAGTTGAAATAGGGCCACCAAGGAGATATTATTCCCCACAATCCAATACTCCAAAAAAAAATAATACGACAGTTATACTTTAACCACCTCAGCTCCCCTGGTTTAAACACCCTTAATGACCAGGCCACTTTTTACACTTCTGCACTACACTACTTTCACTGTTTATTGCTCGGTCATGCATCTTACCACCCAAATGAATTTTACCTCCTTTTCTTCTCACTAATACAGCTTTCATTTGGTGGTATTTCATTGCTGCTGACATTTTAACATTTTTTGTTATTAATCAAAATTCAACGAAATTTTTCACTTTCAGTTGTAAATTTTTTTTTAAAATAGTGAGTTCATGGAAGTTTTTATTTTTTGTTACAAGTTAGTGGAATATGAGACTTTGTAAGAAAAAAAAAATCATCATTTTCCGCTAACTTGTGACACGGAATACCTTGGGGTGTCTTCTTTCCAAAATGGGGTCACTTGTGGGGTAGTTATACTGCCCTGGCATTTTAGGGGCCCTAATGCGTGAGAAGTAGTTTGAAATCAAAATCTGTAAAAAATGCCCCTTGAAATCCGAAAGGTGCTCTTTGGAATGTGGGCCCATTTGCCCACCTAGGCTGCAAAGAAGTGTCACACATCTGGTATCGCCGTACTCAGAAGAAGTAGGGCAATGTGTTTTGGGGTGTCTTTTTACATATACCCATGCTGGGTGAGAGAAATATCTCGGCATTTTTTTATACAAAGTTGGCATTTGACCAAGATATTTATCTTACCCAGCATGGGTATATGTAAAATGACACCCCAAAACACATTGCCCAACTTCTCCTGAGTACGGAGATACCACATGTGTGACACTTTTTTGCAGCCTAGATGCGCAAAGGGGCCCAAATTCCTTTTATGAGGGCATTTTTAGACATTTGTATCCCAGACTTCTTCTCACGCTTTAGGGCCCCTAAAATGCCAGAACAGTATAAATACCCCACATGTGACCCCATTTTGGAAAGAAGACACCCCAAGGTATTCAATGAGGGGCATGGCGAGTTCATAGAATATATTTTTTTTTGCCACAAGTTAGCGGAAATTTTTAGTTTTTCTCACAAAGTCTCCCTTTCCGCTAACTTGGGACAAAAATTTCAATCTTTCATGGACTCAATATGCCCCTCACGGAATACCTTGGGGTGTCTTCTTTCCGAAATGGGGTCACATGTGGGGTATTTATACTGCCCTGGCATTTTAGGGGCCCTAAAGCGTGAGAAGAAGTCTGGAATATAAATGTCTAAAAAATTTTACGCATTTGGATTCCGTGAGGGGTATGGTGAGTTCATGTGAGATTTAATTTTTTGACACAAGTTAGTGGAATATGAGACTTTGTAAGAATAAAACAAAAAAAACAAAACAATTTCCGCTAACTTGGGGCAAAAAGAATTCTGAATGGAGCCTTACAGGGGGTGATCAATGACAGGGGGGTGATCAGGGAGTCTATATGGGGTGATCACCCCCCTGTCATTGATCACCCCCTGTAAGGCTCCATTCAGACGTCTGTATGTGTTTTGCGGATCCGATCCATGTATCCGTGGATCCGTAAAAAACATACGGACGTCTGAATGGAGCCTTACAGGGGGGTGATAAATGACAGGGGGGTGATCACCCCATATAGACTCCCTGATCACCCCCCTGTCATTGATCACCCCCCTGTAAGGCTCCATTCAGACGTTTGTATGTGTTTTGCGGATCCGATCCATGTATCCGTGGATCCGTAAAAAACATACGGACGTCTGAATGGAGCCTTACAGGGGGGTGATCAATGACAGGGGGATGATCAATGACAGGGGGGTGATCAGGGAGTCTATATGGGGTGATCACCCCCCTGTAAGGCTCCATTCAGACGTCTGTATGTGTTTTGCGGATCCGATCCATGTATCCGTGGATCCGTAAAAAACATACGGACGTCTGAATGGAGCCTTACAGGGGAGTGATCAATGACAGGGGGATGATCAGGGAGTCTATATGGGGTGATCACCCCCCTGTCATTGATCACCCCCCTTTAAGGCTCCATTCAGACGTCCGTATGTGTTTTGCAGATCCGATCCATGTATCCGTGGATCCGTAAAAAACATACGGACGTCTGAATGGAGCCTTACAGGGGGTGATCAATGACAGGGGGGTGATCAATGACAGGGGGGTGATCAGGGAGTCTATATGGGGTGATCAGGGGTTAATAAGGGGTTAATAAGTGACAGGGGGGGTGTAGTGTAGTGGTGTAAGGTGCTAATTATTACTGAGCTGCCTGTGTCCTCTGGTGGTCGATCCAAGCAAAAGGGACCACCAGAGGACCAGGTAGCAGGTATATTAGACGCTGTTATCAAAACAGCGTCTAATATACATGTTAGGGGTTAAAAAAATCGCATCTACAGCCTGCCAGCGAACGATCGCCACTGGCAGGCTGTAGATCCACTCGCTCACCTTCCAATCCTGTGAACGCACGCGCCTGTGTGCGCGCGTTCACAGGAAATCTCGCATCTCGCGAGATGACGCACGGATGCGTCCAGGAGGAATGAATCGACCGCCGCCAGGACGCATCCGTGGTCCGGAGGCAGTTAAACTCCTTCACTGTATTTGCAGCTACTACTTCTGCAGGAAGGCTATTCCATGCATCCACTACTCTCTCAGTAAAGTAATACTTCCTGATATTACTTTTAAACCTTTGCCTCTCTAATTTAAAACTATGTCCTCTTGTAGCAGTTTTTCGTCTTTTAAATATTCTCTCCTCTTTTACCTTGTTGATTCCCTTTATGTATTTAAAAGTTTCTATCATATCCCCTCTGTCTCATCTTTCTTCCAAGCTATACATGTTAAGGTCCTTTAACCTTTCCTGGTAAGTTTTATTCTACAATCCATGTACTAGTTTAGTAGCTCTTCTCTGAACTCTATCCAAAGTATCAATATCCTTCTGGAGATATGGTCTCCAGTACTGAGCACAATACTCCAAATGAGGTCTCACTAGTGCTCTGTAGAGCGGCATGAGCACCTCCCTCTTTCTACTGGTAATGCCTCTTTCTATACACCCAAGCATTCTGCTAGCATTTCCTGCTGCTCTATGACATTGTCTGCCTACCTTTAAGTCTTCTGAAATAATGACCTCTAAATCCCTTTCCTCAGATACTGAGGTTAGGACTGTATCACTGATTTTATATTCTGCTCTTGGGTTTTTACGCCCCAGGTGCATTATCTTGCACTTATCAACATTAAATTTTAGTTGCCAGATTTTTGACCATTCTTCTAGTTTTCCTAAATCCTTTTCCATTTGTTGTATCCCTCCAGGAACATCAACCCTGTTACAAATCTTTGTGTCATCAGCAAAAAGACACACCTTACCATCGAGGCCTTCTGCAATTTCGCTGATAAAGATATTAAACAATATGGGTCCCAGAACAGATCCCTGAGGTACCCCACTGGTAACAAGACCATGGTCTGAATATACTCCATTGCCTACAACCCTCTGTTGTTTGTCCCTCAGCCACTGCCTAATAGTGTTGATCACGAATATTCGAATTGCGAATTTTTATCGCGAATATAGGCACTTCAAAAATTCTCGAATATTTAGAATATAGTGATATATATTCGTAATTTCGAATATTCGAGATTCTTTTTTAATCAGTACACATGATCCCTCCCTGCTTCTAACTTGTGGGCCAATGAGAAGGCTGCAGTATTATTGACTTTAGGAGTAGTGTTAATTGCGAATTTTCGTAATGCTAATTTTTATCGCGAATTTTTCAATTGCCGAGTAAAAACATGATTCCTCCCTGCTTCTTGCATGTGGGCCAATGATTCATTGGCCCACAAGCAACTTAAGCATAGAGGAATCATGACTTTAGATGGGAAAAATGCCAAATATTCTAAAAAACTAATATATAGCACTATATCGAATATATTAGTTTTTTCGAATATT
This sequence comes from Bufo bufo, assembly GCF_905171765.1. Lineage (NCBI taxonomy): Eukaryota > Metazoa > Chordata > Amphibia > Anura > Bufonidae > Bufo > Bufo bufo. The sequence goes on along the minus strand of NC_053393.1, from coordinate 411,800,869 downwards.
CGTAATATTCTAAAACAAGAATATATAGCAATATATCGAATATTCGAAGAAAAAAAAACGAATATAGAGCAATTTTGCTAATATAGTGCTATAATGTTCTTTATCTAATAGTTGTCTTTTTTTTTTTCATCTGAAGTTCAGATTGGAAAAAAATTACCGTATTTTTCGCCCTATAAGACGCACCGGCCCATGAGACGCACCTAGGAAAATAAGAAAAAAAATATTTTGAACCAATAGGTGTGCTTTTGGTGGGTTTTGAACTAATTGTGGTCTGTGGATGGAGCACTGTTATGGGGGATCTGTGGATGGCGAACTGTTATGGGGGATCTGAGGATGGCGAACTGTTATGGGGAATCTGTGGGTGACGCACTGTTATGGGGGATCTGTGGGTGGCTCTTATTGGGGTCTCTGGATGGCACTGTTATGGGGGGGATATGTGGATGACACATATATAGCATCTTATGCTATGTGTCATACACAGATCCCCTCCATAACAGTGTCCCTGTAGTGAATGACCCTCAATACAGGGGGTGGGGGTCGCATCTGCTTTTATAATGACAGCGGGGCCTGTGAAGTGACTGTATTCTACTACACGGGCCCCGCTCACTGTATAATCGTATCTGTAATAGTTAATTATGTATATACCGGTAATCGCATAATCAGCGCCTGTATACTTACAACTACAAGCGCTCGGTAGGTAGCAGAGAGGAGGGAGGAGGCAGGCCGGGAGGACGGGCGCTGGCAGCGTGAGTCACTACGTCATGCGCCCACGCCGCCTGCTTCATTCATAAAGTGGGCGGCGCAGACGCGTGACGTAGTGACTCACGCTGCCAGCGCCCATCCTCCTGGCCTGCCTCCTCCCTCCTCTCTGCTACCTACCGAGCGCCTGTAGTTGTAAGTAATACAGGCACTGATTATACGATTACCGGTATATACATAATTATCTATTACAGCTACGACTATACAGTGAGCGGGGCCCGTGTAGTAGAATACAGTCACTGCACGGGCCCCGCTGTCATTATAAAAGCAGATGCCGGCCCCCAGCCCTTCCTCCCTCTCAGCTGATACACCCGCCGCGCGGCATCGCGGCAGGTGTATCATTAAAAATTCGGCAAAATCAGCAGCATTCGCTCCATAAGACGCACTGCTATTTCCCCCCCCCACTTTTGGGGGGAAAAAGTGCGTCTTATAGAGCGAAAAATATGGTACAACTATTTAAAAAAAGATTATAGCACTATATTAGCTAAATTGCTCTACATTCGTTTTTTTTTAATATTCGCTATATTGCTATGTATTCTTGTTTTACAATATTACAAATATTCGAAAAAACAAATATATTTGATATAGTGCTATATATTAGTTTTTTAGAATATTCGTCATTTTTCCCATCTAAAGTCATGATTCCTCCCTGCTTAAGTTGCTTGTGGGCCAATGACTCATTGGCCCACAAGCTAGAAGCAGAGAGGAATCATGTTTTTACTCGGCAATTGAAAAATGTGCGATAAAAATTCGTATTATGAAAATTCGCATATTACGTGATCATTACCTTGCCGATCTTTCGAGTAAAGAAATTGTAGAATATAACTAAAATATTCGAATTCACGAATATTCAACGAATATTCTACAAAATATTTGTGAAATAACGCGAATTCGAATATGACCCCTGCCACTCATCACTTCTGCCTAATCCATTCAACAATATGGGAGTCCAAGCACAAAGACTGCAATTTATTGATAAGCCTTCTATGTGGGACAGTATCAAAAGCCTTACTAAAGTCTAGATAAGCGATGTCTACTGCACCTCCGCCATCTATTATTTTAGTCACCCAATCAAAAAAATCAATAAGATTAGTTTGACATGATCTCCCTGAAGTAAACCCATGCTGTTTTTCATCTTTCAATCCATAGGTTAGTATATAAAATGAGAATGCTCGGACTCGGAGAAAACGTCTGTAAGTGGGTAAGTAACTGGCTCAATGATAGAAAGCAGAGGGTGGTTATTAACGGTACATACTCAGATTGGGTCACTGTCACTAGTGGAGTACCTCAGGGGTCAGTATTGGGCCCTATTCTCTTCAATATATTTATTAATGATCTTGTAGAAGGCTTGCATAGTAAAATATCAATTTTCGCAGATGACACTAAACTGTGTAAAGTAATTAACACTGAAGAGGACAGTATACTACTACAGAGGGATCTGGATAGATTGGAGGCTTGGGCAGATAAGTGGCAGATGAGGTTTAACACTGAGAAATGTAAAGTTATGCACATGGGAAGGAATAATGCAAGTCACCCGTACATACTAAATGGTAAAACACTCGGTAACACTGACATGGAAAAGGATCTAGGAATTTTAATAAACAGCAAACTAAGCTGCAAAAAACAGTGTCAGGCAGCGGCTGCCAAGGCCAATAAGATAATGGGTTGCATCAAAAGGGGCATAGATGCCCGTGATGAGAACATATTCCTACTACTTTACAAATCACTGGTCAGACCACACATGGAGTACTGTGTACAGTTCTGGGCTCCTGTAAACAAGGCAGACATAGCAGAGCTGGAGAGGGTCCAGAGGAGGGCAACTAAAGTAATAACTGGAATGGGGCAACTACAGTACCCTGAAAGATTATCAAAATTAGGGTTATTCACGTTAGAAAAAAGACGACTGAGGGGAGATCTAATTACTATGTATAAATATATCAGGGGGCAGTACAGAGATCTATCCCATCATCTATTTATCCCCAGGACTGTGACTGTGACGAGGGGACATCCTCTGCGTTTGGAGGAAAGAAGGTTTGTACACAAACATAGAAAAGGGTTCTTTACGGTAAGAGCAGTGAGACTATGGAACTCTCTGCCTGAGGAGGTGGTGATGGTGAGTACAATAAAGGAATTCAAGAGGGGCCTGGATGTATTTCTGGAGTGTAATAATATTACAGGCTATAGCTACTAGAGAGGGGTCGTTGATCCAGGGAGTTATTCTGATTGGTAAGTGGATATCGTCTCCGTCCTTTAGTACATGGCCATGTACCGCTGTTATATTTTTCTTTCACAGGTAATACGCCCAGACGCGTTTCGAGATACCTTATCTCTTCCTCAGTGGGTATACCCACTGAGGAAGAGATAAGGTATCTCGAAACGCGTCTGGGCGTATTACCTGTGAAAGAAAAATATAACAGCGGTACATGGCCATGTACTAAAGGACGGAGACGATATCCACTTACCCACGAAAGATAAACGGAGAGTTGGGAGACTCACGCAAGCGCAGCAGCCAATTCAGGTCTCTCACGAGAGTTGAGACGGGATTCCAGCAAAGACCGGACCCGGAACAAGCGCAGCGGAGAAAGGCTGAAGCGTGGGACGCCACGGCAGAAGTCCTTCCGCAGACCTGAGTGAGCCCATAGAGGACGCAGTGAGTAACATTAAAGATAAGTGGAAATATACCGAACCGCTACAAGAAAAGCGGTATCAGCACTGAGATTCCAAACGTGCTGGATAACTAACTCTGTGTATTTAACGTACTGAGACTCCGATACCGCCACAGATAATGGACAATCTGTTCCTGGTCTCAAATAACATTTCATCTTAGACCACTCAATATTTTGTATTCTAGAAGACGTCACAAGATCTCAATTGATACATTTAGGACTGTGTGCCTTCATATATGAAGTGTTGATATATTTGTATCAGATAAGTATTATTGGATTTATTTGCAACACAGTATCTGTCGGCTTCTGTTTGCCCTGCAGATGACTGTGATCCAATAGCCCTACCTGATAGGAGGGACACGGATGCAGCCTGCTGCGGTCAGCAGTCAGAATTTGACACATTAGAGATATCCATCTCTTGCCTAGATAACATCTCAAAGTGTTGAATACATTTGTACCAGATAACTATTATTGGATCTATTTTCAGCACAGCAAATATCGGTTTCTGTTTGCTACGCAGACGACTGCGATCCAATAGCCCTACCTGACGGAGGGGACACGGATGCAGCCTGCTGCGGTTAGCGGTCAGAACTTGATATATTAGAGATACCTATCTCTGGCTTATATATATGCTATATATACATTTTATGTGATTTTTAGGATTTTATCCTGGTGCACACAGGACACGACTTTGATTGTTTAATAAATAATTTTATCTGAATCCTACGTGTATTCCAAACTGTTTGAGTGCCGGTTCTATTCTATTTTACTATATCTACCAGAACCTAGGGGTGTTTTTTTGAACCTGCGCACCTACGTGACAAATCAGAGTGAGCCACCTGCTTATTATTTCTTGTATAATGATTTATCTTTGTCTCGTTTTTTTACATCACAGAAACCTGACATTTTAACAGGGGTGTGTAGACTTTTTATATCCACTGTAAGGGCTCTTTCACACCTGCGTTCTTTTCTTCCGGCATAGAGTTCCGTCGTCGGGGCTCTATGCCGGAAGAATCCTGATCAGTTTTATCCTAATGCATTCTGAATGGAGAGTAATCCGTTCAGGATGCATCAGGATGTCTTCAGTTCCGGAACGGAACGTTTTTTGGCCGGAGAAAATACCGCAGCATGCTGCGCTTTTTGCTCCGGCCAAAAATCCTGAAGACTTGCTGTAAGGCCGGATCCGGAATTAATGCCCATTGAAAGGCATTGATCCGGATCCGGCCTTAAGCTAAACGTCGTTTCGGCGCATTGCCGGACCCGACATTTAGCTTTTTCAGAGTGGTTACCATGGCTGCCGGGACGCTAAAGTCCTGGCAGCCATGGTAAAGTGTAGTGGGGAGCGGGGGAGCAGTGTACTTACCGTCCGTGCGGCTCCCGGGGCGCTCCAGAGTGACGTCAGGGCGCCCCAAGCGCATGGATCACGTGATCACATGGATCACGTCATCCATGCGCATGGGGCGCTCTGACGTCATTCTGGAGCGCCCCGGGAGCCGCACGGACTGTAAGTATACTGCTCCCCCGCTCCCCACTACTACTATGGCAGCCAGGACTTTAATAGCGTCCTGGGTGCCATAGTAACACTGAACGCATTTTGAAGACGGCTCCGTCTTCAAATGCTTTCAGTACACTTGCGTTTATCCGGATCCGGCAGGCACCTCCGGCAACGGAAGTGCATGCCGGATCCCAACAACGCAAGTGTGAAAGAGGCCTAAGTCATTTCTTTATATTTTTCATTCCTTTTGAATCCACTTCAGATTTTTGCTCAAAAGACTATCACAAAAACTACGGATTTCCTTAAAAAAAAGAAAGAAAGGAAGTAAAACCATATTTATGAGCCAAAGTCAGGAGCAGATCCAAGAAGATAGTAATAAACACATAAATCTCCTCTCTTTATACCTACCACACACACATATTTGGTCTGGTAGTTTTTAACTGCAAAAAAATTACATGCATTTATTTCTTTAGTGCCCTTTTTTTTAATACTAAACCATATGTGACCTGGAAAACGCCTGACAAATGCCTTCGCTTCAACATGCTGTCTCAAAAAATAGATGTAGCCATGGACATAACTCACAAACTGAAAAAAAAACTCCACTATTTAAAAAAACGCTTGTGTGTCTTGCACTTTATAATTGCAATAGACTTTCAAATAACATCTGAAGGTGGTGTATTTTCAGCAAAAAAAAGCACCCAAAAATTTATGTACAAATATACAAATTGCAAATTATAGTAATAGGCGAGCACACTTCATTTGGCATATGGATAAAATTTAATTAAATCACTCAATAGTAATACACGTGTATATGCAGGTAAAATAGAACAATGATAAATACTAAAAACTATTAAAATAAATAGATGACCATATGTAGGGTATAAGCCTCAAAGCTATATAGTCCAGCAAAAGTTCAAAATGTAGTTCCCAATACGTGCAATGTTGGTATGCAATAGGTGGTATTAATTATGATCCCTTAGGGAAAAGTCCATAGATGTATATATGGATTTGTATCCAATAGATTGCTGTGCAAATATTGGAGGACTCAGTTATTCTCGGAGTAGCTTAGGAGATCCGCTTTATGAATAAAGTATTCCAATCAACATCAAAAGTTCAAGCCTTCATATGTTTGTAGCTTGTAATAACAGCTTAGACGTTCTTACCTTCCTCTGTATCGAGGATCCAAGACGCTGGTGTTTGTTGGCGTCTTCCTCCTTGCCTCTCTAGCCGGCTTACCCGAAATATCGCGGGAGTTTGAGTGAGACTTGCAACTTGGTCCGTGCTTGTAGCTCTTCCGGCTTGGTGCAGAGGAAGGAATCTTACGGTCCTTGGTTCTTTAGTGCCGATGTCAGTTCGACTGTCCTGGCAATTCAATTTTCATAGCGTGGCCACGCTTATGACTACGGAGGTACTCCGTAGTCATAAGCGTGGCCACGCTATGAAAATTGAATTGCCAGGACAGTCGAACTGACATCGGCACTAAAGAACCAAGGACCGTAAGATTCCTTCCTCTGCACCAAGCCGGAAGAGCTACAAGCACGGACCAAGTTGCAAGTCTCACTCAAACTCCCGCGATATTTCGGGTAAGCCGGCTAGAGAGGCAAGGAGGAAGACGCCAACAAACACCAGCGTCTTGGATCCTCGATACAGAGGAAGGTAAGAACGTCTAAGCTGTTATTGCAAGCTACAAACATATGAAGGCTTGAACTTTTGATGTCGATTGGAATACTTTATTCATAAAGCGGATCTCCTAAGCTACTCAGAGAATAACTGAGTCCTCCAATATTTGCACAGCAATCTATTGGATACAAATCCATATATACATCTATGGACTTTTCCCTAAGGGATCATAATTAATACCACCTATTGCATACCAACATTGCACGTATTGGGAACTACATTTTGAACTTTTGCTGGACTATATAGCTTTGAGGCTTATACCCTACATATGGTCATCTATTTATTTTAATAGTTTTTAGTATTTATCATTGTTCTATTTTACCTGCATATACACGTGTATTACTATTGAGTGATTTAATTAAATTTTATCCATATGCCAAATGAAGTGTGCTCGCCTATTACTATAATTTGCAATTCCTTGTTTTGAGAGGGTGGGTGTCCCTCTAACTAGGCTAGCAGCACCTGTTCCTACATTTCGTTTGGAGTGAGCCACCATCTTTGATTTTTACAAATATACAAATAACACATCAAAATGACAATATTGTGGGAACATGCCATTAAAAAAGTCAAGATAAATGGGTTTATTTCATCAGGCTGACGGGATCTGGGATTGAGGATACAGTCATCCCTGGGGAGTTAGAAAGGATCCCAGGCTGCCTTTACACATCAAATATTGCCCTAGCATCAGCCTGTGTCATAATGACACAAAGTACACTTTATTAGCAAACAGAAGTATGCCACATTATAAGTTGAAAACGAAAAACGAAAATAGCAATTCTTTATTGCAATTTAAAATATGTAATAAACGTGAATTAGTGTTAGAAACCAAAAAAATACAATAAGCATTATTATTTAGTACAAAACAAAGTTTCTTATGTCTAAGGCTACTTTCACACTGGCGTTTTGAATTCCGTTTGTGAGATCCGTTTCAGGGATCTCACAAACGGTTCAAAACGGATCAGTTTAGCCTCAATGCATTCTGAATGGATAAGGATCCGTTCAGAATGCATCAGTTTGGCTCTGTTCCGCCTCCATTCCGCATCGGATGTGGACACCAAAATGCTGCTTGCAGCGTTTTGGTGTCCGCCTGGCGATGCAGAGCCAAACGGATCCATCCTGACTTACAATGTAAGTCAATGGGGGCGGATCCGTTTTCACTGACACAATATGGTGCAATTCAAAACGGATCCATCCCCCATTGACTTTCAATGTAAGTCAGGAAGGATCCGTTTTGACTTAGACTTTTTAAAAAAAAGAATAATGCAAACGGATCCGTTCTGAACGGATACAAGTGTCTGCATTATAGGTGCGGATCCGTCTGTGCAGATACCAGACGGAGCCGCACCTAACGCAGGTGGGAAAGTAGCCTAAGTTACATGAAAACTAAAGCCGGTTTCCAACTGACCATACTTAGTAAAAAATAATAAATAACAGCTTATTTAGTGTAAACTGTCAATGATATAAAAAAAGAACCAAAACAGAAGATACTGTATTTTTCTGTATTCACTGCCAATCCCAAAAGAATTTAAATATGCGTATATGAAATACACCCTCTGGCATAAAACAAGGCCTCATACCACCATGTCAAGGAAAAAAAAATTAAACGTTTTAGCTGCTGAAATGCAATATAAAAAGGAAACAAGTAGCTGCATTAAAAGACTTGGTCATTAAAAGGGGTTGTCTCACTTCAGCAAGTGTCATTTATCATGTAGAGAAAGTTAAAGGGTTTCTGTCACCTGAAAACTGGGTATTAAGCTGGCTGACATTAGCGATGTGCCAATGTCAGCTGAACATAACTATATTAGTGCCATCTCACTGCCTAAAGCCTTTATTGAGAAAAACTAACTTTTATAATATGCTAACTAGCCTCTAGGAACAGGGGGGGGGGGGGGGGAGGGCGTTGCACCTGCTCCTGGAGGCTTCATTTGCCCACCTCTTTTCACGCCCTTCTTCTCTTGATTGACAGGGCCAGGGCATCGCTGCTCTCCTCCCGCCGGTCGTGTCTGCAGTGTAAATCTCGCGCCGTTCAGTGTTCGGCACAGGCGCAGTGAGGAAGCCAGCAGCAGCCGAGCGTCCTTCTCTCACTGGTGAGAGCGGTGACGTCAGCGCAGGTCCTGCTGAATGAAGATAGAATTACGTCATCAAAGGTCCTTTTTTCAGGTCCTGAAAGAAGAAGAAAGAAGACATGCCGGCTGCGCGAACAAGAGGATGAGGTGAGTTAATTATAAGGGAAAATAATACAGTAAATTGACTTTTATCAATTTACTAACATCATCTCCTAGCAACCATGCTTGAAAATCGCATTGCATATGCACTTGCTTGCGGATGCTATGCGATTTTCACGCATCTCCATTCATATGGGGCCTGCGTTGCGTGAAAAACGCAGAATATAGAAAATGCTGCTATTTTCATGCAACGCACAAGTGATGCGTGAAAATCACTGCTCATCTGAACAGCCCCATTGAAGTGAATGGGTCCGGATTCAGTGCGGGTGCAATGCGTTCACCTCACACATTGCACCCACGCGGAATTCTCGCCAGTGTGAAAGGGGCCTTAATCTCAACTGTCTTTATGGACATTTATTGTTCAGTTTATTCTACTGTTATGTTTTACTACAGTTTTTGTGGTCCAGAGTGTAGTTATCTTTATATATGCATGTTTGATGGGGTGGATGAGGAGATGATGTGTGCCTCTATAATATGAGGGCTGGAGACCTGGTCGGTATTTGGTGTTTCCGACTCTTCTCTTGGCGTTTCAGGTGCTCTCATACTGTAATCCAGGCTATATCTTAATTTAATATTAAGTCAGTAACCTGGAATATCAAGGCGTTAAGATCCCCTAACAAGAGAATAAAAGTTCTAAGACATTTGAAGAGGTTGCAAGTGGATGTGACTATGTTGCAGGAGACCCATATTTTAGAGGAGGACTTCCTTAGAATGTGTAAGCTCTGGATGGGGGAAATATATTGTTTAGGCCTCATGCTCACGACCATTTTTCAGGTCCGCATCCGAGCCGCAGTTTTTGCAGCTCGGGTGCAGACCCATTCACTTCAATGGGGCCGCAAAAGATGCGGACAGCACTCCATGTGCTGTCCGCATCCTTTGCTCCGTTCCGTGGCCCCGAAAAAAAAAATAAAGCGGTTTGCGGACCGCAAAAAACGGAACGGTCCTGTGCATGAGGCCTTACTCGGATTTAATGGGAAACTGGGGTGGTGATTTTGATAAGAAAGACCTTTTCTCATACTGTACGGGCCAAATCCCATGAGGATGAGGGACAGTGGATCTATTTGTATCTCACAGGCCCTGGTGGAAACTTTAGCCCATATCATTATGTTTATTTTTTTAATTGTTTATGTGTTTATATAAAATATTTTGGCAAAGGTGGGTGATTTGAATTTTAAATTTTTTTATTTTTTTAAATATATTTGAAAACTAAGCAATAGATTAGATTATATTGCTTCTCTCATAGACATCAATGCATTAGTGTCTAAGAGGATTACACTGAATTCCTATGGAGCCCTGCCACAGGCTTTCTATACAAATTAATGTCCAGCAGCCTCATATGATTAGGAGTACAGATGCTGCCGCACACTACATCTAGCTCCCACAATCCTTGCCTGGGGGAGCTGGTGCACGGCCGGGAGCGTGCACTCCCGGTTTTTGACTTCCCAGATGGTGTGGTCACATTTGACCACGGCATATAAAAGGTTGAATGTATGCGATTGACGTTATCATCGATCTCATACATTAGTCCTGGGTGCCTTCTGTTTAAAACAGCAGGCAGCTGGCAGCTATGGCGCCCACTGCGCTTGCGAGTGGGCACCATCTTTACACTGCCCCCACCACCAGCGTAATTTTAAATTGGAGCTGCAGGGAGGGGCTAATCTATGCACATATTTCATTATTTTTACTGGTCTTACTCTGGGGGTTGTGTTCCTTATCGTATCTCTTCAGGTAGCCGGGCCTTATGCACCAACATTTTTAAGTTGATCTATGAATCATCTACACTCACCTAAAGAATTATTAGGAACACCATACTAATACGATGTTAGACCCCCTTTTGCCTTCAGAACTGCCTTAATTCTACGTGGCATTGATTCAACAAGGTGCTGATAGCATTGTTTAGAAATGTTGGCCCATATTGATAGGATAGCATCTTGCAGTTGATGGAGATTTGAGGGATGCACATCCAGGGCACGAAGCTCCCGTTCCACCACATCCCAAAGATGCTCTATTGGGTTGAGATCTGGTGACTGTGGGGGCCATTTTAGTACAGTGAACTCATTGTCATGTTCAAGAAACCAATTTGAAATGATTCGAGCTTTGTGACATGGTGCATTATCCTACTGGAAGTAGCCATCAGAGGATGGATACATGTTCTCATTCTGTTTACGCCAAATTCGGACTCTACCATTTGAATGTCTCAACAGAAATCGAGACTCATCAGACCAGGCAACATTTTTCCAGTCTTCAACAGTCCAATTTTGGTGAGCTTGTGCAAATTGTAGCCTCTTTTTCCTATTTGTAGTGGAGATAAGTGGTACCCGGTGGGGTCTTCTGCTGTTGTAGCCCATCCGCCTCAAGGTTGTGCGTGTTGTGGCTTCACAAATGCTTTGCTGCATACCTCGGTTGTAACGAGTGGTTATTTCAGTCAACGTTGCTCTTCTATCAGCTTGAATCAGTCGGCCCATTCTCCTCTGAAGTCTAGCATCCACAAGGCATTTTTGCCCACAGGACTGCCGCATACTGGATGTTTTTCCCTTTTCACACGCTCAAAATTGCTTAAATCACCTTTCTTTCCCATTCTGACATTCAGTTTGGAGTTCAGGAGATTGTCTTGACCAGGACCACACCCCTAAATGCATTGAAGCAACTGCCATGTGATTGGTTGACTAGATAATTGCATTAATGAGAAATAGAACAGGTGTTCCTAATAATTCTTTAGGTGAGTGTAGATCGTATATGGGAATCTCAGCTCCCGTGTTGAAACCATAGTTGTGTATTTTATGAAGTCTGAATACTCTGTGTTATATTGTTTTTGTCTTATTATATTGAAAATTCCAATAAAGATATAAAAAAAAAGGCTTCATACCACCATGTCAATGACATTTCTTTTAAGATTCAGCTGCCGAATTGCAGAAAAGCAATAAATGGAAATAACTGCATTAAAATACTTGCTCACTAAGGGGTTAAAATATAATAAAATAAGCCTATGTTTTTACTTGTATATTACCTATTTCACATATGATTGCACAGTTTTCACAAAATTACAAAAACTAAAAACCTGCATGGTTGCTTGAAGTGACAGCCATAACTAATTGCGTTTCACTTTACACTACATATTATACCGATTAAAATCTTAAGGAAGAAAATATGTACCAGATTTAACCAATATCTTTGTAGTCTGATATCTAGAGATGCATATACAGTGGTAGTACAGTAGGAGCAGCAAAAGATTCTCCCAAATCCCACCAACGAACTGGAGACCACCCAGTTTATAACCTGTAAGCCATTTGAGGTCTGAGATCTTGTGGGAAAGATTTCCGTGTAGAACTTCATATAACAGACTTAGTCTGTCCCATTATAGAATAACCTTAATTAAATTAAAAATAGATAGCACAGTAACCTTGACATCAGTTTCATGCTTAAATGCTAAATTACAACAGATACGGATTTGGGTTTTAAGGTTGCCCAGAATCTCTACAGTGGACAGAGTTAAATAAGACAGAAAGGCGTCTAGACTACAGAAAACTACTTCAAGTAGTGTAAACAGTCTGTCACTGTAATTCCACTACTACAGCTATTTATTCCAACAGAAACCCAACACTTTACAACCACATAACAGTCAGATTAAGAGGAAATGAGTCTTTGTGGTCCAGCCAATAACACTTGTAAGTTGCTTGCGAAATTGCTCATCTTTCTAGTTCATTATTACAGTAATTTTGAAGAAAATGTAATACAATGTCAAGCTTGACACTTTTGTGATCTGTAGGGTTTTTCTTTTTTTTTTAATAAATGTAGTTATAACTGTATTATCTGTCCTACCTAAGGACAACTTTATGTTGAATAAAGTATAACTACATCTAAAATAAAAGACAAGCACAAAATTATTACATTAATTTCTGACTTGCATAGAAGTAAACAGTTTCCAGTCACTACCTAAAAAAGACATACCGTATGATATGTGGTAAATATATATTCATACACATAAACCCAATTTAATGAAAACTTGATCAAGATGCAATATGACAACAGGCTGGGTCTGAGAACTTTTACATTTCCCAGTATTATGAGCTTTTTGTAGAATTTTAGGTTGTTGAGGTCTAATATAGTATATAAATAATTTTCTAATGTGCCAGTAATCATGCTGCAGCAATCATATGAATGTAGACTAACAATTGGGGTACCAAGAATGTTCAAACAGAGGTTACATGGTCAGTCACAAAGAGTCATAAAGAGTTACAACCAGATGAATACACAGTAAAAACAATCAACCCAGCAGTCATCTCATAATCTGTAGAATAAGATTTGCCATATATTGTATATATTAACTTCTATACACACCAGTATTTTTCAGGACTCTGCCCATTTAGGGCACAAATAAGAAGAGTGATATGCAAAGTATAAATAAGTGTTCTAAGCATTGTCAGAATATCAGAGCCCTACAAAGGAAAGGCGGTTAAGATGGGCACTCAGATTTTTGTCCTCTGTGTATGGATGTCTGTATAACATCTGAAGTGCCCTGGAGCAGGGAGTACTTTGACATTTGGACATTCGTGGACATTTGCCTATATCCCCTATGCAAATTTAAAACTTCTTGCTTTATTTATCTTGAAAGGATTAACTTATACTGTTTATTACTGTGTTACTGCATTTTATATACAGGGTGGGCCATTTATATGGATACACCTTAATAAAATGGGAATGGTTGGTGATATTAACTTCCTGTTTGTGGCACATTAGTATAATTGAGGGGGGAAACTTTTCAAGATGGGTGGTGACCATGGCGGCCATTTTGAAGTCGGCCATTTTGAATCCAACTTTTGTTTTTTCAATAGGAAGAGGGTAATGTGACACATCAAACTTATTGGGAATTTCACACGAAAAACAATGGTGTGCTTGGTTTTAACGTAACTTTATTCTTTCATGAGTTATTTACAAATTTCTTTTTGTTTACAGCCATTGACATGTCGCCGAGGTTAACACGTGAGGAGCGGATAGAAATTGTGTTGATGTCTGGTGAACGCAGTAACCGGGTCATTGCAGAAGATTTCAATGCAAGACACCCTACGAGACCACCCATCTCCCATGCTTCAGTGTTGGATTTGCCAAAATGTGGACGCATGAAATCTGTCTCTAATTAAGAAACATCAGTGGCTGTCCTAGCTTCATTCAGCAAGAGCCCACAGCATAGCACTCGCCGCATGTCACTGGAGAGTGGCATTAGTCGAACATCCCTTCGGCGGATATTAGCTACTCACAAATGGCACCCTTACAAACTCCAGCTACTGCAGCATCTCAACGAGGATGACCCAGATTGGCGCACTGAATTTGCAGAATGGACAAAACAAAAATTGGAACAGGACCCTCAGTTTACGCAGAAGATTTTGTTCAGTGATGAGGCAAACTTTTATGTGAATGGTGAAGTTAACAAACAAAACCACCGCTATTGGTCTGACACTAACCCACATTGGATAGATCCCTCCAAGACTGTTGGAACAAAAAAATTGATGGTATGGTGTGGTATATTGGGTACAAAGATAGTGGGGCCATTCTTCATCAATGGAAACCTCAAGGCCACTGGATATGCGAAATTGCTACATGATGATGTGTTTCCCTCTTTATGCACTGAAGCTGGCACGTTCCCTGAGTTTATCCAGCAAGATGGTGCACCACCACATTATTGGTGTCAGGTCCGAGCAATCCTAGATGAACAGTTTCCTGGAAAGTGGATTGGTCGTCATGGGCCAGTTGAATGGCCCCCAAGGTCTCCCGATCTGACCCCCTTAGACTTTTATCTTTGGGGTCATCTGAAGGCAATTGTCTATGCTGTGAAGATACGAGATGTGCAGCACCTGAAACTATGGATACTGGAAGCCTGTGCTAGCATTTCTCCTGCGGTGTTGCTATCAGTGTGTGAAGAGTGGGAGAAGAGGGTTGCATTGACAATCCAACACAATGGGCAGCACATTGAACACATTTTAGAAGTGGTCAGAAACTTGTAAATAACTCATGAAAGAATAAAGTTACGTTAAAACCAAGCACACTTGTGAAATTCCCAATAAGTTTGATGTGTCACATGACTCTCTTCCTATTGAAAAAACAAAAGTTGGATTCAAAATGGCCGCCATGGTCACCACCCATCTTGAAAAGTTTCCCCCCTCACATATACTAATGTGCCACAAACAGGAAGTTAATATCACCAATCATTCCCATTTTATTAAGGTGTATCCATATAAATGGCCCACCCTGTATATATGTTGTAATATATATCCTGTTCGTTATCACTGTATTTACATGGCTCTGTGGAAAGGATTAATAAATACTGAGAGACTGTTAGGACTTTGATTGAGAAGCTGGTAATTTTCCACAGCTGCCATAGGCTTTAAAGAAGACTATGTTTTGCAGGGGAAAAAACAGACTTGTTTACCACCCTGTTTTGGAGGGAAAACCCAAGACTTGTTTAGCACAAAAAGCAGACAGTCTGACCTTTTAAATGTCTGGTTTTAGCTCTGTTGTTATGTCTGAAAACTTGTTTTTGTCTGGAAAAACTGCTCTGTCATTGCCATTGAGTATCATTGAAGCTCTAATGTAAGTCTATACCTGACGGGAGTTGAAACAATGTATTTGTTTGTGCTGAATTTCTCCACTCCACCCCTCCCACTAGAAGGTTCTAGTCCAGCTAAAAACTGCATATAAGGAGAGCAGTCAGGGCCCTAGTTTGCTGCAGTTAGGGACCAGTGCTTGGAGGGGAGACTCATGCCAGCCTGCATGAGTGACCAGAATAAGACGCTGAGATGTGGACGCTGAGCCACAGACCATGGGTCACAAACACTGTGACCAAGGAGCCACCAGAATACTGAGCTACAGACCGTGGGCCCTTGACCAGGATGTCAGCCTTCTGAGAGAGACAGACAGTTAGCTCAGGCTTTTTTTCAGCATCAAACCCTTCTTCTCCCAGGGAGATGACTCTGCCAGTCTACTGAATGACCAGAAGAAGACGCTGAGATGGGGATATGTTGCCACAGACCCTGGATCACCAGCCCTGGGCCAGGGTACCACCCTATTGAAGAGAGAGAAGGACAGCTAGCTCAGGCCTTTCCTCAGCATCAAACCCTTCTTCTGCCAGGATGGACAGTGAAGAAGCCAGCCCAATGCCTCACCTGTATTGTTTTGTACCTAAATTCCTCCAATAAAGAAGCACCCTGGTTCAGGGAGGACACTGAAGAAGCCAGCCCAATGCCTCACCTGTATTGTTTTGTACCTAAATTCCTACAATAAAGAAGCACCCTGGTTTACTGCAGACCCTGGACCTTTTTCCCATCGGGGTGCACCACTAGTGATGGCCAAACATCGGTACATTAGGCGATCACTGGCTAAAAATTTTACTGTAGGCCACTGGAGTACAGGCCCCAAAAATTAGGCATTTACCTGACAGAAAAGAACTTGTGATGATGTGGCTGGAGGTACATTAGGCGGTCACTGAATACAAAATTTACTGTAGACCAGTACAGGCACCAAAAATTAGGCATTCACCTGACAGAAAAGGCCGCTTTATATACATAAGACAAGGACCATTCTTTGTTCCGTGTGGTGGCGGATATGTGTGGGATGGCATGAGGAAATTCAATTACACGAGATCCATGCCTCATTCATTTTTAGAAATGTGAGGTAGTCCACACTGTCGTGAGATAGGCGAGTCCGCTTATCGGTCACAATCCTCCCTGCTGCATTGAACGTCCTTTCAGACAGGACACTCGAAGAGGGGCAAGCCAAGAGTTCCATGGCAAATTGTGCCAGCTCTGGCCACAGGTTAAGCCTGCACACCCAGTAGTCCAGGGGTTCCTCGCTTCTCAGAGCGTCCACATCGGCCCTTAACCTGATGTAGTCGGTCCCCTGTCGGTCTAGGCATTCCCTGAGGCTGGATCCGGAGGGCGACTGTCGATGGGTTGGCTGCAAAAATGATCTTATATCTGAAGTGACCAACATATCTTCAAACCGCCCTCTTCTTGCAGGCGCTGTAGGATTGTTTTGCTGTGGGTGGAAATTCCTCTGCCAGCGCCCGCAACAGCAGAATGCAGCATCTCACGCAGCAAGGCCTGGAAATGCTGCATTCTGTCATCCCTCTGTGATGCTGGTAACATGTACGCCATTTTGTGTTTGTACCGGGGGTCTAAGTATGTTGCCACCCAGTACTGGTCCTTGCCCTCTATGCTTTTTATACAGGGGTCCCTCTTCAAACACTGGAGCATGAAGGCCCCCATTTGCACTAAATTGAAAGCGATGGAGTACCCTGGCTCCTGCTCATTGCCCAGGAGAAAGTCGTCCTCGGTCTCCTCCCCCCAGCCACGGACAACACCAGGGATCCCCAAAAAGTTTAAAGTCGTCCTCAGAGCCTGCTCTTCTTGCTCCTCTTCCTCCCCCCATCCACCATCCTCCTCTGACTCCGGGAATCCATTCAGTATTGCGATTCCCGCATCTTCTAGCTCCTGCTCCTCAACGGCTTGATCAATAGCACGACCTAATGCACGCTCCAGAAAGAAGGCGTAAGGTACGATGTCACTTATGGTGCCCTGGCTGTGACTGACCAGTTTGGTGATCTCAGAAGTCTGCATGCATTGCACATGAGCAGCCACTGGAGCTGTGAAAAGAAACCAAGTTCCCCAGAACCTGTCCTGCTGCAGAGTTCGTACGGGTAGTTGTTAACGGCACGTTACTGCTGGAGCAGCCTATCAAGCATATACAAGGTGGAGTTCCAGTGCGTCGGGATGTCACAAATCAGACGTCTGACGGGAAGGTGGTGTCGCCGCTGAATGTCAGCAAGGCGAGCCATGGCCATGTAAGATCTTCTAAAATGGCCAGAGAATTTCCTGGCCTGCCGCAAGACGTCCTGGACCTTGCATGACTAAGTTCAGGACATGTGCTATGCACGGCAAATGTGTCATTTTGCACAGTTTCAGTGCACTCAGCAGATTGGCACCGTTGTCGCACACCACTTTACCAACTGCCAAATTGAGCGGGGTAAGCCACTGATCGGCCTGTGACTGTAGAGCTGAAAGGAGTGCAGGACCGGTGTGGCTCTTGGCTTCCAGGCACAACAGCCGCAGCACAGCATGGCAACTTTACACCTGGCATCTTAAATAGGTTCTGGGGAGCTTGGGGGGTGCAGCAGAAGAGGCGGTAGCAGTGAAAACAGAGTCAACCAAGGAGGAGATGGAAGATGAAGTAGGAGGAGGGGAAGAAGAGGCAGGCCTGCATGCAATCCGTGGCGGTAACACCAAATCCACACGGGTGCCACGGGATACATGCTTGATGGCCGTCAGAAGGTTCACCCAGTGGGCAGTGAAAGTTATGTCCCTTCCCTGCCCGTGTTTGCTAGACCACGTGTCTGTGGTCAGATGTATCTTGGCACCGACACTGTGTGCCAGAGATATATACGTGGCCATATAGCTCAGGGATGCCCTTCTTGGAGAAATATTTTCTTCTGGGGACCTTCCATTGTGGTGTGCCAATGGCCAAAAATTTTCTAAAGGCCTCCGAGTCCACCAGATTATATGGCAGTAGTTGGCGGGCTAGCATTTCCGACAAGCCAGCGGTAAGCCGTTGGGCAAGAGGGTTATCCGGCGTCATCAACTTTTTACACTCGAACATTTGGGCCACGGAAGCCTGCCTTCTGCCAGATAAACGTGATGACGGCACAGTGGAAGGTGGAGTGGAGGACAAATGGGAGGAGAGAGGAGAAGGAAAAGAGGCAGGACGTGGAGCGCCAGGAATGTGGCTTTGTGGGTTCTGATGGCGTTGCTCCCACTGGGCTCGGTGATGGGGGGCCAGGTGCCTTCTTAAGGCGGTCGCCCCTAGGTGAGTGTTGGGCTTACCGCGACTTATGCGTTGACAGCACAGGCTGCAGATGGCAACACTATTGTAAGCAGATGACACATTAAAAAAAAGCGCACACTGCAGAGCCATGTGCCGGCGTCCTGGGAGGGCAAGATGTGACCGTGCATGGTGGATGGCTCGCTCCAGATACATTTGCAGTCTGCTTTTTGCCTCCTGTGCACTGCGAGTTCTGCCTGCTTCTCCTCCTTCTCCTCCCTATCTGCTGCTCCATCTCTCCCTCTGAACTCCCCTCCTCTTCCTCTCTTGTGGGCACCCACGTGACGTCCATCAACACGTCATCATCATCACCTTCACCACCACTGACATTAGAGATCTCGGAATAGGCAGCAAAAGCGGGACCACCCTCCTTGGGCTTATGTGGGTACTGTTGTCAGACCACTGGGTGGCGGCCATTGATACCTCCTCTTCCTCATTCGATGGCAAGAATGGCTGCGCATCGGTAAGGTCTGGGAATGGATGGGAAAATAATTCCTCTGACTCGAGTGGAGGGGCTATGGTCATGGTGGTGGTGTCTTTGGGGGTGCACACAGCAGAGAGTGAGGAGGGTGCAGATACAAAGGATGAGGAGGGTGCAGAAGCGGAAGGCTGAGTGAGCCACTCACCCAACTCTGGTGCGTCGTTTGATGTTATCGCACGCACTTTTTCCAACTTTCCACTTAGGCTCCGGCCTGGTGCACCTGCCGGATCCCTACCAACCTGATGGAATGGCCTGCCTCTTCCTTTGCCTGTCATTTTCAAAATGACCCTGAGCCAAAATCCCTAGAAAAGAACAGTATTTGAGGAAGCAGGTAAATCGCAAGCCTAAATGTGTATTTTGTGGAAGCAGGTATATCAAACCCCTTAATCAGTATTTTGTGGAAGCAGGTATATCGCACCCCTCAATCTGTATTTTGTGGAAGCAGATATATAAAACCCCTTAATCTGTATTTTGTGGAAGCAGGCATATCAAACCCCTTAACCAGTATTTTGTGAAAGCAGGTATATCGCACCCATCAATGAGTATTTTGTGGAGACAGGTATATAGAACCCTTGAATCAATAATTGGTGGAAGCTGGTATATCGCACCCCTCAATCAGTATTTTGTGGAAGCAGGTATATAGAAATCCTTAATCAGTATTTTGTAGAAGCAGGTATATCGCACCCTTCAATCAGTATTTTGTGGAAGCTGGTATATAGAACCCCTTGGGTCCATTCACACGTCCGCAAAATGGGTTCACATCTGTTCCACAATTTTGCAGAACAGGTGTGGACCCATTCATTTTCAATGGGGCCGGAATGTGTTGTCCGCATCCGCATTTGCGGATCCGCACTTCCGGATCCGCACTTCCATTCCGCAAAATAATAGAACATGTCCTATTCTTGTCCGCAATTGCAAACAAGAAAAGGCATTTTCTATGACAGTGCCGGCGATGTGCGGTCCGCAAAATGCGGAACGCACATTGCCGGTGTCCGTGTTTTGCGGATCCGCAAAACACATATGGACTTGTGAATGGACCATAATCAATATTTTGTAAAAGCAGATATATTACACCCCTCAATCAGTGTTTTGTGGAGACAGGTATATAGAACCCCTGAATCAATATTTGGTAGAAGCAGGTATATCGCACCCCTCAATCAATATTTTATGGAAAAAGGTATATCAAACCCCTTAATCAGTATTTTGTGGCAGCAGGTATATCGCACCCCTCAATCAGTTTTTTGGGGGGCAATAGGTATATCACACACGTTGCAAATAGTTGTTCCAATAACGCTTGTCCCTCTATATAGCTGCGGTATCACAGCAGAACCGCACACAACTGCTGAACAATGCAAATGCACTATAATATACTTTCTATGTTAGAAAGTATATTATAAGTATATCACACCCCTCAGTATATCAAACCTATTGATAGCACACCTATACCAGTCCTTAAAAGTACTTTTTTGGCCCTATTAGCTAGCGCTTTGTGCCCCTAACAGTCTGTTCCTGTTCCACAAAGCAACATCTCCCTACACTGGCAAAACACAGAATGTAAAATGGCTTCCAGATCGGGTTTTGTTATAGGGTGGGTCTGTGTTCATGTGCTGAAACGTCTCAATTGGCAGTCCTGTCCCACCTGATGCATGTGTCATGGGTCAAAGTTCGGCGCAATACAAAAGAATATGGTGCATACGAACATTTCCATATGTTAGCATATTCGGCGTATCGCGAACGAGCAAAATTCACCGCAAAACGACCGCCTGGCGAAACGCAAGGCCATCTCTAGAAACAGGTATATCAAACCCCTTAATCAGTATTTTCTGGAAGCAGGTATATTGCAGCCTTCAATCAGTATTTTATGGAAGCAGGTATATCGCAGGCCTCAATCAATATTTGGTGGAAACAGGTATATCGAACCCCTCAATCATTTTTTTTTAGGAAGCAGGTATATCGCAGCCCTCAATCAGTATTTTGTGGAAGCAGGTATATCAAACCCCTTAATCAGTATTTTGTGGAAGCAGGTACATCGCAGCCCTCAATCAGGATTTTGGGGTAGCAGGTGTATCGCAGGTCTCAATCAATATTTGGTGGAAACAGGTATATCAAACCCGTTAATCAGTATTTTGTGGAAGCAGGCATATCGCAGCCCTCGATCAGTATTTTGTGGAAACAGGTATATCAAACCCCTTAATCACTATTTTGTGGAAGCAGGTATATCGCAAGCCTCAATCAATATTTGGTAGAAACAGGCATATCAAACCCCTTAATCAGTATTTTGTGGAAACAGGTATATCAAAACCCTTAATCAGTATTTTGTGGAAGAAGGTATATATCGCAGCCCTCAATGAGTATTTTGTGGAAGCAGGCATATCAAACCCCTTAATCAGTATTTTGTGGCAGCAGGTATATCGCAGGCTTCAATCAATATTTTGTGGAAGCGGGTATATGAAACCCCTTAATCAGTATTTTGTGGAAGCAGGTATATCGCACCCCTCAATCAGTATTTTGTGGAAGCAGGCATATCAAACCCCCTAATAATTATTTTCTGGAAGCAGGTATATCGCAGCCCTCAATCAGTATTTTGTGGAAGCAGGTATATTGCAGGCCTCAATCAATATTTGGTGGAAACAGGTATATCAAACCCGTTAATCAGTATTTTGTGGAAGCAGGCATATTGCAGCCCTCAATCAGTATTTTGTGGAAACAGGTATATCAAACCCCTTAATTAGTATTTTGTGGAAGCAGGTATATCGCAAGCCTCAATCAATATTTGGTAGAAACAGGCATATCAAACCCCTTAATCAGTATTTTGTGTAAACAGGTATATCAAACCCCTTAATCAGTATTTTGTGGAAGAAGGTATATATCGCAGCCCTCAATCAGTATTTTGTGGAAGCAGGCATATCAAACCCCTTAATCAGTATTTTGTGGCAGCAGGTATATCGCAGGCTTCAATCAATATTTTGTGGAAGCAGGTATATGAAACCCCTTAATCAGTATTTTGTGGAAGCAGGTATATCGCACCCCTCAATCAGTATTTTGTGGAAGCAGGCATATCAAACCCCCTAATCAGTATTTTGTGGAAGCAGGTATATCGCAGGCCTCAATCAATATTTGGTGGAAACAGGTATATCAAACCCCTTAATCTGTATTTTGTGGAAGCAGGTATATCGCAGCCCTCAATCAGTATTTTGTGGAAGCAGGTATATCAAACCCCTTAATCAGTATTTTGAGGAAGCAGGTATATCGCAGCCCTCAATCAATATTTGGTGTAAACAGGTATATCAAACCCCTTAATCAGTATTTTGTGGAAGCAGGTATATCACAGCCCTCAATTAGTATTTTGTGGAAACAGGTATATTAAACCACTGAATCAGTATTTTATGGAAGCAGGCATATCAAACCCCTTATTCAGTATTTTGTGGAAGCAGATATATTTCAGGCATCAATCAATATTTGGTGGAAACAGGTATATCAAACGCCTTGATCAGTATTTTGTGTAAGCAGGTATATCGCAGGCTTCAATCAATATTTGGTGAAAACAGGTATATCGAACCCCTTAATCATTATTTTGTGGACGCAGGTATATCGCACTCTCAATCAGTATTTTGTGGAAGCAGGTATATCAAACCCCTTAATTAGTATTTTGTGGAAGCAGATATATCGCAGCCCTCAATCAATATTTGGTGAAAAAAGGTATATCAAACCCTTTAATTAGTATTTTGTGGAAGCAGGTATATCACAGCCCCCAATCAGTATTTTGTGGAAACAGGTATATCAAACCCCTCAATCTTTATTTTATGGAAGCTGGCATATCAAACCCCTTAATCAGTATTTTGTGGAAGCAGGTATTTTAAACCCTTTAATCAGTATTTTGTGGAAGCAGGTATATCAAACCCATTAATCAGTATTTTGTGGAAGCATATATATCACAGCCCTCAATCAGTATTTTGTGGAAGCAGGTATATCGATCGAACCCCTTAATCAGTATTTTGTGGAAGTAGGTATATCGCAGCCCTCAATCAATATTTGGTGGAAACAGGTATATCGAACCCCTTAATCAGTATTTTTTGGAAGCAGGTATATCGCACCACTCAATCAATATTTGGTGGAAGCAGGTATATCGAACCCCTTTAATCAGTATTTTGCGGAAGCAGGTATATGAAACCCCTTAATCAGTATTTTGTGGAAGCAGGTATATGAAACCCCTTAATCAGTATTTTGTGGAAGCAGGTATATCGCACCCCTCAATCAGTATTTTGTGGAAGCAGGCATATCAAACCCCCTAATCAGTATTTTGTGGAAGCAGGTATATCGCAGGCCTCAATCAATATTTGGTGGAAACAGGTATATGAAACCCCTTAATCTGTATTTTGTGGAAGCAGGTATATCGCAGCCCTCAATCAGTATTTTGTGGAAGCAGGTATATCAAACCCCTTAATCAGTATTTTGAGGAAGCAGGTATATCGCAGCCCTCAATCAATATTTGGTGTAAACAGGTATATCAAACCCCTTAATCAGTATTTTGTGGAAGCAGGTATATCACAGCCCTCAATTAGTATTTTGTGGAAACAGGTATATTAAACCACTGAATCAGTATTTTATGGAAGCAGGCATATCAAACCCCTTATTCAGTATTTTGTGGAAGCAGATAAATTTCAGGCATCAATCAATATTTGGTGGAAACAGGTATATCAAACGCCTTGATCAGTATTTTGTGTAAGCAGGTATATCGCAGGCTTCAATCAATATTTGGTGAAAACAGGTATATCGAACCCCTTAATCATCATTTTGTGGACGCAGGTATATCGCACTCTCAATCAGTATTTTGTGGAAGCAGGTATATCAAACCCCTTAATTAGTATTTTGTGGAAGCAGATATATCGCAGCCCTCAATCAATATTTGGTGGAAACAGGTATATCAAACCCTTTAATTTGTATTTTGTGGAAGCAGGTATATCACAGCCCTCAATCAGTATTTTGTGGAAACAGGTATATCAAACCCCTCAATCTTTATTTTATGGAAGCTGGCATATCAAACCCCTTAATCAGTATTTTGTGGAAGCAGGTATATCAAACCCTTTAATCAGTATTTTGTGGAAGCAGGTATATCAAACCCATTAATCAGTATTTTGTGGAAGCATATATATCACAGCCCTCAATCAGTATTTTGTGGAAGCAGGTATATCGATCGAACCCCTTAATCAGTATTTTGTGGAAGTAGGTATATCGCAGCCCTCAATCAATATTTGGTGGAAACAGGTATATCGAACCCCTTAATCAGTATTTTTTGGAAGCAGGTATATCGCACCACTCAATCAATATTTGGTGGAAGCAGGTATATCGAACCCCTTTAATCAGTATTTTGCGGAAGCAGGTATATTACACCCCTGAATTATTTTTCTTGCCACAACAGTTATATAACACCACCATGTTTATTTGGGGCAACAGGTATATTGCAGCCCTCAATCAGTATATCACACCTATTGCAAATAGTTGTTCCAATAGCTCTTGTCCCTCTATATAGCTGCGGTATAGCAGCAGGACCTCACACAACTGCTGCACAATACAAATGAGTTATATACTTTCTATGTTAGAAAGTATATTATAGGTATATCACAACCCTCAATCATTTTTTGGGTGCAACAGGTATATCACACCCTTTGCAATTAGTTATTCCAATAGCATTTGTCCCTCTATATAGCTGCAGTATTGCAGAAGAACCGCACACAACTGCTGCACAAAGGGGCCCGTGACCCAGCTCATACATCCAAACTGTCCGATATGTCCGTTGTCACTGACTCTACTACACTGCGTGCAGAATTATTAGGCAAATGAGTATTTTGACCACATCATCCTCTTTATGCATGTTGTCTTACTCCAAGCTGTATAGGCTCGAAAGCCTACTACCAATTAAGCATATTAGGTGATGTGCATCTCTGTAATGAGAAGGGGTGTGGTCTAATGACATCAACACCCTATATTAGGTGTGCATAATTATTAGGCAACTTCCTTTCCTTTGGCAAAATGGGTCAAAAGAAGGACTTGACAGGCTCAGAAAAGTCAAAAATAGTGAGATATCTTGCAGAGGGATGCAGCACTCTTAAAATTGCAAAGCTTCTGAAGCGTGATCATCGAACAATCAAGCGTTTCATTCAAAATAGTCAACAGGGTCGCAAGAAGCGTGTGGAAAAACCAAGGCGCAAAATAACTGCCCATGAACTGAGAAAAGTCAAGCGTGCAGCTGCCAAGATGCCCCTTGCCACCAGTTTGGCCATATTTCAGAGCTGCAACATCACTGGAGTGCCCAAAAGCACAAGGTGTGCAATACTCAGAGACATGGCCAAGGTAAGAAAGGCTGAAAGACGACCACCACTGAACAAGACACACAAGCTGAAACGTCAAGACTGGGCCAAGAAATATCTCAAGACTGATTTTTCTAAGGTTTTATGGACTGATGAAATGAGAGTGAGTCTTGATGGGCCAGATGGATGGGCCCGTGGCTGGATTGGTAAAGGGCAGAGAGCTCCAGTCCGACTCAGACGCCAGCAAGGTGGAGGTGGAGTACTGGTTTGGGCTGGTATCATCAAAGATGAGCTTGTGGGGCCTTTTCGGGTTGAGGATGGAGTAAAGCTCAACTCCCAGTCCTACTGACAGTTTCTGGAAGACACCTTTTTCAAGCAGTGGTACAGGAAGAAGTCTGCATCCTTCAAGAAAAACATGATTTTCATGCAGGACAATGCTCCATCACACGCGTCCAAGTACTCCACAGCGTGGCTGGCAAGAAAGGGTATAAAAGAAGAAAATCTAATGACATGGCCTCCTTGTTCACCTGATCTGAACCCCATTGAGAACCTGTGGTCCATCATCAAATGTGAGATTTACAAGGAGGGAAAACAGTACACCTCTCTGAACAGTGTCTGGGAGGCTGTGGTTGCTGCTGCACGCAATGTTGATGGTGAACAGATCAAAACACTGACAGAATCCATGGATGAGTGTCCTTGCAAAGAAAGGTGGCTATATTGGTCACTGATTTGTTTTTGTTTTGTTTTTGAATGTCAGAAATGTATATTTGTGAATGTTGAGATGTTATATTGGTTTCACTGGTAAAAATAAATAACTGATTTGTTTTTGTTTTGTTTTTGAATGTCAGAAATGTATATTTGTGAATGTTGAGATGTTATATTGGTTTCACTGGTAAAAATAAATAATTGAAATGGGTATATATTTGTTTTTTGTTAAGTTGCCTAATAATTATGCACAGTAATAGTCACCTGCACACACAGATATCCCCCTAAAATAGCTAAAACTAAAAACAAACTAAAAACTACTTCCAAAAATATTTAGCTTTGATATTAATGAGTTTTTTGGGTTCATTGAGAACATGGTTGTTGTTCAATAATAAAATGAATCCTCAAAAATACAACTTGCCTAATAATTCTGCACTCCCTGTATGTTACCTGGCCATATCCAGTTCAGCAACTAAACAACCCTTAAATGGGTTGTGGAGAGTGCCATGGCCTCTTCAAAAAGATGATTGGTGGAGGTTACGGGAATTGGACCGATCTGATATTGATGACCTATCCTGAGAATAGGTCATTAATATAATCTCTCTGCACAACCCATTTTTATTTCACTATAGTCTCAAGAACTAAGTAAAATGAAAATAAAAACACCTCCCTTCCTGTTCCTGCTCCAATCCAGTGCTGGCACTCACTGGAGTGCAGCCAGTGATGTATAGTATGGCTGCAGCATTGGCCTCAGAGGAGTACGATACAAGACCACTGAGATTATTGTTTGGCTGCAGCAGCGTGCAAAATGTCACTGCAGCAGCCAAAGAATATGTCACTAGCTGTAACTTAATGGAAGATAACAGAGTGGTGACACTGGATTGGAGCAGGAAGGGAAGGTATGTTTGCCTATTATCTTACATGGCTCCAGGCAATTTACTAAAATTAAAAGTTAAATAAAATAAAAACTCTTTCAGTACTACACTATATAGCTATTTAAGTGCTTATATCCCCTGCACTTTGCCTGAGCAACAGGTGTGTTAGTTTCTGTAGCGTTCGATTTGGATTGCCCCTGACTTTGAATTTCTGCTGCTTGCTTTTGACCTTGTCTGCTTGGATTGTTGTAATGCATGAACTCTGCCAGCCCTGACCTTGTGCTTCATCGACTAAGAAGTCCATCTTCAGATTTTGCTACTGCAAACTAGTTTCTATTCACATTAGCCACTGATCAAACTGTGGCAACCCAGAGGATCCACTAACCAGAAATGCCTCATATTAAGTAGTACCATAAAAAAAATTCATATAAAGAGAGTAAATAAAAAGTGGACAAAGAAAAAAACAAACAGCAGGTGGCACTAGAAAGGTTTTTATTTTATTTTAAATCATAAGATAGAAAATTATACCAATTTGGTTTGGCTGTTTTCATATTGAGCCACAGAATAAGGAGGTCATGTCATTTTTAGCGCACAGTGAGCATCAGCATGTCAGCATTGTGGGTTTTTCCAATTTAACCCTACAAATACTTTTTTTTCCAGTTTCCAATACACTACATGGCAAATTAAATGGTGCCTTTAAAAATACAAATTATCCTGCAAAAATTAAGCCCTCGTATAGATATCATGGAAAATTTAAAAAGTTATGGCTATTGAACATGGGAAGGAGAAAAATGGAAAAATGCTAAATGAGCCAGAACTTAAGGGGTTAAAAAACTCAGTTGCAAAGTTTTTTATTACATGCAATTACAAAAGTATTCAATAAAATATTTTTCACAAGACAACACATTTAATTACATAATCACACAGAAGGCAAAACCATTCCTAAATTATCTCCAAATAACAGGGCACTACAGTGAACAAACAGCAATGCCAAACAATTTTCAAATAATGGTGCTATAAACAGTAGTGTGGAAAAGACTATGCAATGCAACCAGGGGCATACTAGTGTGCAAATAGCTTAGCCAAAGTATGTTCAAGTAATAGTACCAAACAGTGCACAAGTAACAGAGCTATAAACTGGCTATATACTGTCAAGTTACATTAAATCTTTGTCGCACTCCATAGGATTTGCTGTAAGTAGGGTTCCAACCCCGTTTGCAATAATAAATACAACTACAGCATTAGGATTTTAATCTTGATAGTAGAGATTTTTTATTTGACATACAATATTCATGTGTGACGTTTCGGCACGCAGGCCTTATTTTATTTTATTTTTATTCATTCATTTCAATAAAAAAAAAATTGTAACATTTTTTGTTATTTTATTATTATTATTTTTTCTCTATTTTTTTCAGTTTTATTTTTCTATTTTACCATTTTCTCTATTTCTATTTTCTCCTTCTCCTTTTTCATCTCCTCCACTCCCATCATCCCTGTATCCATATTTTTCCATCTCTGTGTATCTCATTTTATTTTATTATACTACCTTACTGTAATTCTTTTTACATAATTCTTTTGACATCGTTCTTTCACATCGTTCTGTTCCATCCCATCCTATTTTTCTCCTTTCTCCTTTTTCCTCTATTTTCATTCTACTTCATTTTCTTTATTTTCTTGTTTTTTCCTCTATACATCATCTTTCTTCCTAATATTATATGCTATCACATTAGTAAATCACCTTACTACATTATTTCATACATTATTCATTCTCCAGATTCTCTTCTCTAGTCTATCTTTCACTAATTTTCCTCTATCTCCTCTTTAATCTATCCACCGGACCAGATATGACCAGTGGAACGCACAGCTCGCTCTGTGCGTTCCACAGCGGCGGCTGGTGGAATGCACACCTACTGCGCATGCACACTGGGGGATTACCTTCGTACATATCGTACACTTCTTTAAGCCCCCCATACTACGCGTACATTGTACTGGTCCTATTTTTTTAACTCATTTACCGCTTCATTTACTTTCTACTCTGCACTTTCATCTTCATTCCCCAGCCTACAGCATTTTTTCTATATGTGTTCCACATGCCCTCAACTTCCGGGTACAGTGGAACGCATACACAGGAGCACTACAAACGGGAGGGGGTACTTCCCCTTCTTCCCTTACTAAAACAGGAAAACCTAGATGCACATACTACCATTATACTGCGTCTTTCCTTTCTACTTCATCACTGCAGCATAGGTAAGTACTTGAAACTTAATTTGGCAAAATATCACTAAAAACAACTTTGGGTATATTTCTCTATACTGGGTATTCCTTCCTTATGTTATATACAGAGCTTAACCCAGTTTCGAACCAAACACCAGTGAGAGGATTGGGACAACAATTGTGTTTTATCCTATTGTATTCACCAGATTGTATTCAGGATAACATCAGCATTTTCCTTCTGCATCTGTAATATACCATGGAGCAAAGTTTCATCTCTCAAGAGTGACAGCTCTAGCATAGCAAAAAGCCATTAGAAATCACATTACGGTATTAATACGGAAATTATGTCTTCCTTTATTTTTATGTCTGTTTTTGTTAAGTTATTTGACTATATATATTTATATGTACTCTGGTCAGTCCTATACTTACCTTAAGTTTTTTCTTATGGGCAGTGTCTGAGGAAGGCCTGCGGCCGAAACGTCAGAAATGAATATTGCCGTATGTCAAATAAAAAATCTCTACTATCAAGATTAAAATCCTAATGCTGTAGTTGTATTTATTATTATATACTGTCAAGTGATATGCTTGTTCAATAACATTTAGAGTGAGCAAAATGATAGAACATGAAATGCTGAGTACATAAAACATTTTATATCACTTGCTAATTTAACAAAAACCTGTATGAAACCCATTCAAAATGAGTCAACATGTTATACATTATGACCCGTGCAACAAAGATGACGCACTTCTACATCTGTATTTAATTCTCCACATCAGGACATTAGAACTATAAAATGTATACAAAATATTGCATTGAGGTTATTCAAACAACCTTAGTTTTGATCAGCTCCAGTATAGTTTATATTTTGTGCTTCAAACAGCAAATGAAATATCATTAAAGGGTCCCTTACTTTTCAAAAAACTTTTGACATGTGTTAGAGACATATCAAAAGTTTAGATTGGTGGGGGTTTGAGTGCTGAGACCCCCATAAACCTTAGAAAGAAGGAAGTGAAGAGCTCATATATCATGCTCTCTCTCCTCGCTACTGAGGATGGAATTGAGACAGGCACTTAGACTTCTATGGAGCCCATCTCATGCAGCAAGGAGAGAGAGCATGATATGTAAGCACTTCGCTCCCCTTCGTTCTGCCCCAGAGATTAGTGGGGGCACAGCATTCAGACCCCCACAGATCTAAACTTTTCATATGTCTCTTTTTTGAAAAGTTAGTGATCCTGGACAGTTTTCAAGGCAAATTTGAATTCAGGCTAGGAAATAGCTCTGATTACAAGATTATGTTCATTAGTAGGTATACACAAGATGAGAAGTATATTTTGTAATTACGCAGTAATATGACAATCTGCTTTGTAAACCAAAAAACTGAGACAAACTTAACCAATTACTGTCAAATTCTACTCATTTAAAAATGTATAACATTTTAAAACATATTCCCGGTAAAACAGAAAAGTTTGATCAGCTAATATATAACTATTATCTATCTAAGTCTTAATCTTCAGATATCCTCTTTGGTCCTGGGTCATGACACCTCTACTTCATGCTTGCACATGACATAGGGTATCTGGCATCATGGATAATTGAAAAATAATACTCAGTTCCTTTTTTGGAAAATTTAAATATAATTTTTTTTTAACAGGGAAACCTCTTTAAAATGACCATCCAGGCTTCCACAGACAAAACCATGTTTGTCCCAGTACAGTATACATGTAGCATTTACTGTACCTGATAGCCATCTTTTCTCACTGGTGGTTTAGTAAACTGTACATTGATCGAGCACCAAAGTGTTCGGGTGCTCGAGTAGAACACTTTGGGATCCTCGGGTGCTCTACAGAGCACCCAAGCACAATGAAAGTCAATGGGAGAACCCGAGCATTAAACCAGGCAACCCCTGCTCTGAAGAAGGGAGGGTGTCTGGTTCATAGGAAAAGGTCAGAAATTGATGGAAACACCACCAAAATGGTTTGGGAACAGTATGGGGAGGATGTCTGGATGCATCTTGGACTTCCAGGTCGCCAGCGATGTTGTCCTGCTGGTGACCCTCAAAAACATTAGGATCAAGGGCCTGCTGGTGACCCTCTAAAACATTAGGGGCGAGGGCCTGCTGCTGATCTGACCATCTAAAAAATTAGGGGTGAGGGTCTGCTGCTGAGCTGACCATCTAAAAAATTAGGGATGAGGGTCTGCTGCTGAGCTTACCCTCTAAAACATTAGGGGCAATGGCCTGCTGCTGATCTGACCATCTAAAAAATTAGGGGTGAGGGTCTGCTGCTTATCTGACCATCTAAAACATTAGGGGTGCTGATATGACCTTCTAAAACATTAGGGGTGAGGGTCTGCTGCTGAGCTGACCATCTAAAACATTAGGGGCGAAGGCCTGCTGATGATCTGACCATCTAAAAAATTAGGGGTGAGAGTCTGCTGCTGAGCTGACCCTCTAAAACATTTGGGGCGAGGGCCTGCTGCTGATCTGACCATTTAAAACATTGAGGGCAAGGGCCTGCTGGTGACCCTCTAAAACATTAGGGGTGAGGGTCAGCTGCTGAGCTGACCCTCTAAAACATTAGGAGTGAGGGTAGCCTAATAAGTATGTTGATATGATGGAGGAGGACGAGAAAAGGAAGACTGAACCATATACCCTTTTTTGTGGTGGAAGGGGTGCACACCATAAAAGCCACATTTAAAGTGCCTTTATGTTCAGCCGCTTTCCTCTGGTAGAGTAGAGAAGTCAGGGGCAATCCAGGCTTTGTTCATTTTGATAAGAGTCAACCTGTCAGCATTTTCAGTTGACAGGCGGATGCGCGTATCAGTTATTATGCCCCCAGCAGCACTAAATACCCGCTCTGACAAAATGCTGGCGGCAGGGCAGGCCAGCACCTCCAAGGCGTAGAGCGCCAGTTCGTGCCACGTGTCCATCTTTGACACCCAATAGTTGTAAGGCACAGAGGGATCCCTGAGGACGCTGACATGGTCTGCTACGTACTCCTTCACCATCTTCCAAAACTTTTCCCTCCTTGTGACTCTAGGCCGCGCATCAGGGTGAGGGTGCTAGCGGCGTGTCATGAAACTGTCCCAGGCCTTGGAGAGTGTTGCCCTGCCTCTGTTGGAACTGCTGTATGTTCCCCTCGTCTCCCCTCCTCGGTTGCCCAAGGAACCACGTACTCTGCCGCCAGCTGGAAATTTTTGGAGCAATTGTTCCACAAGGAACTTCTGGTATTGCACCATTTTGCTTGGCTTCTCCACCACAGGAATGAGAGATGATAAGTTCTCTTTGTAGCGGGGGTCGAGAAGGGTGAACAACCAGTAATTGGTGTTGGCCAAAATGCATATAACGCGAGGGTCACGGTAAAGGCAGCAAAGTGTGCCATGTGTGCCAGAGTCCCAACAGACAAGACTTCGCTTTCCTCATCAGGAGGATGACTCTCAATCTCCTCATCCTCTTCCTCCTCTTTGGCCCATCCATGCTGAACAGATGGAATAAACCTGCTATGGGTACTAGCCTCTGTAGCGGAGGCAACCATCTCCTGCTCCTCCTCCTCATCATCATCCAATTCGTGCTGAGAAGACGAATGGAGGGTGGTCTGGCTATCACCCTATGTACTGTCTTCCCCCATTTCCACCTCTTCCACATGCAAAGCGTCCGCTCTGGCAAATTGGGGTAGGTTTTGAGAAACCGCTGAACCACTAAGTTGAACATGTGGGCTAGGTATGGTATGTGTGTGAGCTTGCCGAGCTCCAAAGCCGCCACCAAGTTACGGCCATTATCAGACATAACCATGCCTGGTTGTAGGTTGAGTGGCGAGAGCCACAGCTCAGTTTGGTCCCTTATACCCTGCCACAGCTCTGCGGCGGTGTGCTGTTTGTCACCTAAGAAAATTAGTTTCAGAAGGGCCTGTTGCCGCTTCCCCACTGCAGTGCTACACTGCTTCTAGCTGCTGAGTGATGGCTGACTGGTGCTGCAAGATGAGAATTGGAAGTGGAGGAGGAAGTGGAGGTGGAGAAGGGGGGGTGCAGCCACTAATGTAGGTGGTGGCAGAAATCCTGATGGAAGTAGGGACCGCAATCCTTGGCGTCAGTAGCACCTGTGCTATCCCAGGGTACGACTCGCTCCCGGCCTCCACAAAGTTCACCCAGTGCGACGTCAGGGAAATGTAGCGTCCCTGGCCAAAAGTATTTGTCCATGTGTCAGTCATTAAGTGGACCTTCCCAATAACTGCATTGGTCAGGGCACGGGTGATGTTGCGGGACACATGCTGGTGTAAGGCAGGGACGGCACACCGGGAAAAATAGTGGCGGCTTGGGACTGAGTGACGAAGGACCGCCGCCGCCATCAGGCTGCGGAAAGCCTCAGTGTCCACAAGCCTAAATGGCAACATTTCCAGGGCCAGTAGTTTGGAAAGGTGCGTGTTTAGTGCTATGGCCTGTGGGTGGGAGGCGTCTTAGAGCCCTACATGCCCACACCACTAGGCTGAAGAACAACTTTTACCCCAAAACAATCAGTCTCAGAGATTATTGCCCCTTCCTAGGATAGAAACTACCACAGACTGAAAGTGACTGCTGCATTTATGAACCCATGATGATCTCTTGTCTGCAGTGGTGTCTGAATCAGTGTGTATATATACTCATAAGCACTTCCTACTGTGCTCTTGCTATATATATGCTGTGAACTGTGAATAGCAGGGGCGTTGCTAGGGTTTGAAAACATCTGGGGCACAAGCCCACTGTATCACGCCCTGTGAAGCCCCACCCCCACCCCATGAAGCCACGCCCCCATTGTCAGGGGGGAGGGGGGAGGCCCTTCACAGTAGTTATTAACCCCTTTCAGCAGTCCCCCCTTCACAGTAGTTATTAACCCCTTTCAGCAGTCCCCCCTTCAGTGAATGGCGGACTGCTGAAAGGGGTTAATAACTACTGTGAAGGGCCTAGCCATCTGTGCAACCCCACAGATCATCCCCCAACCCCCCTTGTACTTTAACCCCTTTCAGCAGTCCCACCTTCACAGGATCACGTGCTGCAGGACGGGATTGCGCACCGAAGTAACTGAACTCATGCCCGCGCAGCCCGCAAGTAGCGGAACAAGTACAAGGGGGGGTGGGGCCAGCATAACATTCGGGGCACTGGACAAAACATCCGGGGCTCAAGCCCCGAATGTTTTGACCTAACGACGCCCCTGGTGAATAGTAATGCTTTCTAGTGCAATGCTTTAGTTTAAATGTCAGTTCTTGTTCCTCTGTCCATGGCTTCTAGGATTGCTCCAAACAACATTTCATTGTATTGTACATTGTATTACATTGTATTGTACAGTGACAATAAAGGCATCTTATCTTATCCTATCTTATTTGCGCTTTCATTCAAAGGCTTGGGGTATGGACATCTGTACGCTGCGCTGGGACACAGAAGTGGATGTGCTAGCTAATAGTGCTTGCGAAGGTCCAGGTGCAGGGCGGGAGGCATCCAGGCCTGCGTCTTGGACAGGGGATTGGCCAGCACGTAACACAGGGGAAGAGGAGGCAGTGGTGTGACCCGCAGACACTGATTGTGGACCCAGGCCCCTGCTCATTTTGGTACAGCACAGGTTGCAAATGACAATTCTTTTATCATCCCCACTTTCCTAATAAAAGCGCCAGACTGCGGAACACCTACCCCTTGGCAAGGTAGATTGCCGCAAGCAATCCGGGGAACAGTTGCGGGCCTGTTTGGTGTGGCCCGCCTTCTCCCTTTTGCCACCCCACTGCCTCTTCCAGCCTGTTGCGGTGCTGTGGATCCCTCCCCATCTGTACTGCAATCCTCGCTCGGCTTACCACCTTCCCAGGTTGGGTCAGTGATTTCATCATCCACCACTTCATCTTCCACTTCCTCACTCTGATCATCCTCCTGACTAGTTGACCTAACAAGAGCCTCACTTATTGACAACTGTGTCTCATCCTCATCATGAACCTCTTGAGACACTAATTGCGGTTGACTTTTTGGCAATTGTGTCTCATCATCATCGTCCACCTCGTGAAACACTAATTGCCGTTCCCCACCTTCATCTTTTTCTGACTGTGGATGCTCAAGAGTTTGTGAATCAGTGCACAAGATCTCCTCATGTGCCTCTTCAAGCGGGCTTGGCGACAGGGCCAAATCAAAGAATAGCGATGAAAAGAGCTCATCTGAATATTCGAGTGTGGGATCACTTGTTTGCCAAGACTCTCCTTGGTGGGAGGAAAAAGGATCAGGGTGAGGATTCTGTTGACCAGTCTCTTGGCTACTGAGACTGAACTTTGTGGAAGACAGGGTGGTGCTTAACCGACTGGAAGAATTATCTGCTCCAATCCAACCGACCACCTGGTCGCACTGGTGTGACTTCGAGGGTGGTGTCCTGCGCCGCCCTGCAAACTGGGCCACGGCCTCTGCGTGCACCATCAGCAGCACTGTCACTTCCCCGTCCCTTACTGCTCGCCTTGAGCATATTAAATGGTATATATGCTTGCAAGTATGTCACACGTACAGTAGCGCAGGTTTTATTAGTGTATGCCCAAATAAATTAAACTGAATGTCACAGATATTTAGGATGCGCAAACATTATACAGGAGATGTAGTGCAGGTAATGTCACCAGCGGCGAAAAAATTTAACTGAATTTCACTGATATTTAGGGTGTGCAAACGTTATACAGGAGATGCAGCGCAGGTAATGTCACTGTCAACAGCGGCAAAAAAATTTAACTGAATGTCAGTGATATTTAGGATGCCCATACGTTATACAGGAGATGTAGCGCAGGTAATGTTGCTGTCACCAGCGGTAAAAAAATTTAGCTGAATGTCACTCATATTTAGGATGTGCAAACGTTACACAGGAGATGTAGCGCAGGTAATGTCGCTGTCACCAGCGGCAAAAAAAATTTAACTGAATGTCACTGATATTTAGGATGCGCAAACGTTATACAGGAGATGTAGTGCAGGTAATGTCGCTGTCACTAGTGGCAAAATTTTTTTACTGGCTGTCACTGATATTTATGATGTGCAAACGTTATATAGGAGATGTAGCGCAGGTAATGTCGTTGTCACCGGCGGCGAAAAAATTTAACTGAATGTCACTGATATTTAGGATGCGCAAACATTATACAGGAGATGTAGTGCAGGTAATGTCGCTGTCACCAGCGGTGAAAAAATGAAACTGAATGTCAATGATATTTAGAATGTGCAAACGTTATACAGGAGATGCAGCACAGGTAATGTCGCTGTCAACAGCAGCAAAAAATTTTTATTGAATGTCAGTGATATTTAGGATGCCCAAACGTTATACAGGAGATGTAGAGCAGGTAATGTCACTGTCACCAGCGGTGAAAAAATTAAACTGAATGTCACTGATATTTAGGATGTGCAAACGTTATACAGGAGATGTAGTGCAGGTAATGCCGCTGTCACCAGTGGCAAAAATATTAAACTGAATGTCACTGATATTTAGGGTGTGCAAACGTTATACAGGAGATGTAGCGCAGGTAATGTCGCTGTCACCAGCGGTGAAAAAATTTGGCGAATGTCACTGATCTTTAGGATTGGGAAAAATATATACAGGAGATGTAGCGCAGGTAATGTCGCTGTAACTAGCGGCGAAAAAATGAAACTGAATGTCACTGATATTTAGGATGTGCAAACGTTATGCAGGAGATGTAGCGCAGGTAATGTCGCTGCCACCAGCGGCGAAAACATTACACTGAATATCATTGATATTTAGGATGCGCTAACGTTATACACGAGATGTCACCAGCGGCCAAACAATTGCACTGAATTTCACAGCGCAAATGTAACACAACAGATGTAGAAAAGTTTGTGTCACTGTCAGCAGCAGCCAAACAATTGCAAGCAATTTAGCGCAGGTTGCGCTAATAATATATATTTCAGCCAGATAAAAGAATAGTCCTTAAAAGGACTTTTGGGTTTCTACCACCTTTCACCAGTAAACCCTGCCTAAAAAAAAATACAACTCCTATCAGTCCCTTCTGCTGCAGCTCTCCCTGACTAAGACTGAGCTGAACCACGTGTCATGGGGTGCTATATACCACCCCATGACGCGTTCCTGCCAGCTAATCACTGTAATGCCAGTAACCAACATGGCTACGGCATTACAGAAAGTGCCAGTACCTCCACGCATGTTTATTGGCTGTGCAGCAGCCAACAAGCGTGCGGGGAGGAGACTCGAGTAAAAAAGTGTTTGGCCGAGCATGCTTGCCCAATATTACTGTACATTAATTCTTTTTTTCCTTACTGTAATAGAAATCAGCTCCTCATGCATTGACTTCTCTGTGATTTCATGATAGACATGTGTTTACACACAGCATCCCAAGAAAACAAAAAGAGTCACCACTGTGCTGTGCTGGATAGCTATTTACTAAGCCTAATGAAGAGCTTATGCCTGAAATTTTGTTACATTTAAAATCTGCAGTGGTGTTACTGTATGTCCAACATGAATTATAAAGCTTTTATTAATTGATATCACTTGTAACTTGGAGTGCTAACCTCTTTCTTTTTCTAGTTGAAAGTCTGTCTAGTGGTAGGGAGGTTGACCACTGAGGTCTGGCGTCCAACAAATCTTAACAAATGTCAGCAGTAAGAGTGTTACTTGAAGAAATTACACACAGCAGCCAATCTGAGGAGGAAAAGCTGCCAGGAGTAAACTAGTAATGAGACAACAGGTGTGTTTCAGACTCCCTTTAGTCCCCGTTGATAAAATGTAGTCACATATCACAGCTCTGATCTAATGGAGTTGAGTTAAAAAGTTGCCAAGCTGAAGCATTGAGAAAACTAAATAGTAGGCAATCATTCCCTGGAAGTAAAGACGTACATTTCATTGCTGAGCTCTTGACTGGACAGTCACTTTAAAAGGACTATGTCATCAGAAAATGACTTATTGTTCAAATCTATGTTAAAGGGGTATTCTCATCTTGCAAATTCATCCTCACCTGCTGCCAGCTAGCTGTTCACTTCCTGGTTTTCTGCAGCTAAGGCTGGGCGGGCTTAGGCACCTAGAGTGAAGGACGGCCACACCCAGGGCCGCTGATAGAAATCATGGGGCCCCGTACAGCATACATGACGGGGCCCCCTTCAGCTCCACCCCCTGATCCCTCCTTCAGCCACACCCCTGGCCCCGCCCTTGGCCCCTCCCCAGACGCCGCCTTAAAACAACATGCAGATTTGTCTACAAGTGATATTTATGGCGCTGGGGGGTCGTCTGTGAATGGCGCTGTTATGGAGGGGATCTGTGAATGGCACTGTTATGGAGGGGATCTGTGAATGGCACTTTTATGGAGGGGATCTGTGGATGGCACTGTTATGGAGGGGATCTGTGGATGGCACTGTTATGATGATGCTGAGTGTGATGCTGAGTGTGCACATACATAGCCACCAATCATATCCCGCCCGTAAGGTGACTGATGTGCTGGGGGGCCCTGTAGGCTCATAGAGGACTCAGGAGTACAGTGAGTAGGAGGAAAGCACATTGTCCTCCTGAGTCCTCTATGAGCCCACAGGCCCCCCCAAAAAAAATCCCAATGCTTGCTGCTGCCTTCCCCCATCAATGTACACCAATATATGACTCACTGAAGTGAGTACTCGTGCCAAGCCTGCACGTAGGATGAAACACCAAAGAAAAAAGGCCAGCACAGAAATTAATATATGATTAATCTTTATTATGGTCTCAAACCAGGACCAGAAGTAAAAATACAGATAAAATACAATACATTACAATGTATTGTATTTTATCTGTATTTTTACTTCTGGTCCTGGTTTGAGACCATAATAAAGATTAATCATATATTCATTTCTGTGCTGGCCTTTTTTCTTTGGTGTTTCTTCCCCCATCAAGAATACCCATCCTGATACACATATATGAACTTTTTATTGTCAGACCTCTTACTGTATGTGGCACACAAGTCTGTTTATTCCATCCCCCGGGTTCTATGTCCACTGACCGGAGCGGTCCTTCCTTCATTATGGGCCCGGGTGGGGGGCTGCACTCACTGGCACACTGATGATTTTTCTTGAGGGCGGCAGTCAGATGGCGGGCACTCCGTGCTTGAGCCTGCGCTGTTCCTGCTGTGCCAGCTATACACTGGCCAATCAGCAGCAGGATCTTTGCGCTGCTAAAAGCTGATTGGCCAGTGTGAAATGCAGATGAGCGCAGGCTCAGCCTGGAGGAGGGAGGGAGCCCGCAGCCCGGAGGTCAGACAGGGAGGGGTGGCGTGTCAAGGGGGGGCCCGGGGTAGGAGCCGGAGGTAGGAGCTGGGCTCGGGAGTCGGCAGCCCGGGCCCCCCTGCCAGCCGGGCCCGGTACAACTGGGCCAGCTGTACTGGCCTATCAGCGGCCCTGGCCACACCTCCTTATGACATCACACTGAGAACTCAGTCCTTGCGTGCTCGTTTATGTGGATAGTATGAGTCATCAGTCTGGCAGCCAGCAGTGTCTGTGAGTCCCCTATCCCTGCTGTGAAATCCTGAGCTGTGATAAGTGAGCTCAGTGTATAGTAACACGTGGCTGTTCTGCACAGTTTTAGGGTCCATTCACACGTCCGTGGTGTGTTGCGGACCCGCCAATTGCAGATCCGCAACACACCCGGCCGGCACCCCTATAGAAATGCCTATTCTTGTCCGCAGCTGCGGACAAGAATAGGACATGTTCTGTCTTTTGCGGTGCTGCGGACTGGAAGATCGGGGCCGCTCTCCGCAAATGCGGATGCGGATAGCACACTGTGTGCTGTCCGCATCCATTCCGTCCCCATAGAGAATGAATGGGTCCGCACCCATTCCGCAAAATTGCAGAACGGATGCAGACCCATTTGCGGACGTGTGAATGGACCCTTACACAAAAAATCTCTGTCTGATCTCTTACAAACCCATTTTGTTTATCAAAAAATATAATTCCATATTATACATTAGCTCAAAAGCTTGTCAGCTAGTAAACGTATAATTTGTGCTTTTGTCTCCCATAAAACATGACCATCCCCCACCCACCAGCACTGATGCAGATATTTTTACATTACACCTGTACTCCAGTTGTTTATAAACCTTACACTATGTATATGTATAGATGCATATACAGCTCGGCTACATGTGTCTGTTTATCTCTTCAACCAGCACTGTGGCTAAATAGTCTCATATACAGCTCTGCTACATCTGTTTCTCTCTTCCATAATCATTGATGCTGACCCACCACATATACAGCTCTGCTACATCTGTCTATTCCCTTCCCGATTAGAACTGTGTCTGAACAGCAGCGCATTCAGCTCTGCTACATCAGTTTCTCTCTTCCACCAGCATTGATGCTGACCCGCCACATATACAGCTCTGCTACATCTGTCTATTCCCTTCCCCAACAGAACTATGGCTGAACAGCAGCATATTCAGCTCTGCTACATCCATCAGCCACCCCCCATAGTGCCTCAAACAGCCCCCATAGTGCCTCAATCCAGCCCCCATAGTGCCTCAAACAGCCCCCATAGTGCCTCAAACAGCCCCCATAGTGTCTCAAACCAGCCCCCATAGTGCCTCAATCCAGCCCCCATAGTGCCTCAAACCAGCCGCCATAGTGCCTCAAACCAGCCCCCATAGTGCCTCAAACCAGCCCCCATAGTGCCTCAAACAGCCCCCATAGTGCCTCAATCCAGCCCCCATAGTGCCTCAATCCAGCCCCCATAGTGCCTCAATCCAGCCCCCATAGTGCCTCAATCCAGCCCTCATAGTGCCTCAATCCAGCTCCAGTGCCTCAATCCAGCCCCCATAGTGCCTCAATCCAGCCCCCATAGTGCCTCAATCCAGCCCCCATAGTGCCTCAATACAGCCCTCATAGTGCCTCAAACCAGCCCCCATATTGCCTCAATCCAGCCCCCATAGTGTCTCAATCAGCCCCCATAGTGCCTCCAGATACTTACCTGCGCTGTGGCCGCCCGACGCTCCTTCTTCTTGTAACTCACTGGTCTGTGCGGCGCAATGCTTATGCTTATAGCAATGCACCGCACAGACCAGTGGCGAGTTACAAGAAGGAGCGCGGGCGGCCACAGCGCAGGTAAGTATATTGCTGTAGAGTAAATGACCATGGCAGCCAGGACTTCAGTAGCGTCCTGAGGAGATCTGGGCTGCGCTGCTGAACTCTCAAAGACCGGACAGCTCCCCTCCTCCTC
Source organism: Bufo bufo (assembly GCF_905171765.1). NCBI lineage: Eukaryota > Metazoa > Chordata > Amphibia > Anura > Bufonidae > Bufo > Bufo bufo. The sequence goes on along the minus strand of NC_053393.1, from coordinate 411,759,427 downwards.
CGCTGATCTATAATTATTTGTGCCGCGTTTAGAATGGAGCCGCGCATGCGTGGCTCTGTTTCAGACGCGGCACAAAGGAATATAGATCTGCGCATGCGCGGCCGCCCGGAGCCGTGCTCGTTCTCGCTGGATGCCGGAGTTCTTCTGTGCAAGCGCGGCCCATGGATGCGGCCGGCAAGCAGTGGCCGTATCCATGGGCAGTGCAGATCAACAATGAATTTTAATAAGAAGAATTTAAAGAAGACAGTTTTTTTTTTTAATGAAATATATTTTTAAAAAAGCTCACTGGGGGGTATATAATTTATTAAAATAGGATCAATAAGAAGAGAATACCCCTTTAAATATACTTTTAAATAATGTTGGTGATATTATTTGTAATATTCCATATACTTTAAAAAAAAATCTAAAACCCTGCAGTTTTCACACTGGCCACTAAGCATAATGATAGGCACTACTTCTTGGTCTGTTCAGATCACTTTACAGCAGTCTTCCCATTACCATCAAAGCCAGGATTGCAATGAGATATCATCTATATGTAGATAACGCTGGATCCACCATTAGCAGTAGGTGATGGTCACATCTTATCTACAGTACCCCTTGCTTGTACTACTGCAGTGAGCCAATGGTTCACTGCTAAAGGGGGGGTAATGTATTTTTACCGCCTTATTTGTGAGTCCAAGGGCTGTACATTGGAGAAAGGGTTAATTTACCAGCCCTAGATGCAGTTGCTAGGTGTGGTCTGACCCCACCTCTCTGATCTAGCAGCTATAGGTAGTCTGTGAATAGCAGCGGATGAGTGAGGAACAGTATTAAGTGTAGGCAGTGAAATATTTGCAACGAGAAGCAGCAGACAAGGACACACCAGCCCCTGTAAGCCACCAGAAAAGTGACTATAAGTCAAGCCACCCTCTGAGGGAAAGAGACATTAAACTTTATAGAAGGTGGAGGGCCATTTTAAAGGGGTGTATGGACTAAAACTAGTGAAGGTAATACATGTATGTTGGCTGTGGGCATCACTGTATTTGGTTGGTTTAGTAGTTTCAGACACCCTTCCATACTTAAGAGAAAGCCTGCCCATTTGTTTAAAGGCTACACCCCGCAATTGGGCATTGTAGTGCCATACTGAGAAGGAGAATTTATTGAAAAAGAGAGAAATTGCACCCCTTGGCTGAATTGAGAACACTGGTCGAATGAACTGGAAAGGGACTCAGAGAAAACCACCTCATTGCCTACTGCTTATTGCTCCCTATACGCAGCCTTGAGGAAACTGTCTTTGCAACCTGTAAAGACTGATCCTACTCTTGCAAGTACCTCTGTGTGCCATCTGCCAAATGGCTTCAGTAAATTACAGTGGAATTGTTTCAACCAAAACCAGCCTCATCTTTACCTTGCATCGCCCATCTGCACTGTCACTTCATTGCTCATCCCCACTACCTCAAGGGAGCCTTGCTTCTACATGTACGGCGGTGGTCGGGAAGAGGTTAAATTAATAAAGTACAGGTCTTACTAAATGTTTTCTCAAAAAACTATATATATGAATCAAGTGTGTGTATAATGTACATAATAAGTGAGTGTATACTTTACATAATGTGTGTGCTTTTTGTAAAAGTTCATTAGTGGATTGTCATTCCTCATTGATGCCTAAGGTCATTTAATAGCACAAGATCAACAATGTAGGTGTGTATTAAATTGTGCACTTAGATTTTTTTCATTTTGAAGTAGTCCATGATACAGCTATAACAACTCAACTAAGGCTATGCTCACATCAGCTTTTTGAAATCCGGCAGGCTGTTCCAGCAGAGGGGCAGCCTGCTAGAGTTAACCATATCCTGCATGACCAGGTAATGCCAGGCGCCACCCTAACCCAATTGACTACAATGGGATCTGATGGGGATCCGGCTGCTTTCCAGCATAATGCAAGTCATGCATGCAGGATTGTTTGTCTGGCTGGAAGCCGGCATTTATGATCCCCATCAGATCCTACTGTAGTCAACGGGGAACTGACAGTTCCTGGAAATACTGCCATTATCCAGTTATGCCAAATGCGGTGAACTCCGACAGACTGTTCCTCCGCTGGAACAGCCTGCTGCATTTCAAAACGCTGATGTGAACGCAGCCTAAGAAGAAAAACAGACAAGCTATCTAAGAAATGCAGCTAAGTTAATATGGCAAATTGCAAGAAAATGCCACATAATATTAACAGTTCTAGCTGTGCCAGAGTTAAGGTAAGCCAAGAGTGAACTGTACTGCACAGGTTAAATCACTTGGCTCTGAAATTGTAAAATAACAGACTCTTAGATTAGCATAGATTACAGTTCAAGTAGCGAGCATATCTAAATATGAACCACAGACAAAACTGTGTGAATCAGGCCTACATGGTAGAATTACTGCAAGAAAAATACTACTGAAATAGACATATAAGAAGAAGAGAATAGTCAGGGCCAAGAAACTCAGCATGGCTACCACAAGATTCAGCATCAATACCCTCATTTCAGGCTCAGACTGGCCCACAGGGGTAGAGGTGGGCCCCTGAGCAAGGTGGGCCGCTAGTCTCTCATCCCCTGCACAAGTGGCACATAACACAGTAGACTTACTGCACTACATACATATATTCAATGTACAGCACCTCAACAAGCCTATGTTTAGATTAAAGAAACTCCCCAGTTTATTATTATAGACACGATCAGATAGCGGAGATGTATTCTAGGTATAGAGGAAAGCTAGCCAGTATCCTCTTTTCCCCAGGACCTACTTTCTCAAAGTTGCTGCAGGGACCCCCATATTTAATCTGGTAGCATCTTACTGCTTATATGAGTAGGTAATATTTGAACGTATCCGTATGGTGGGCCCCCAAAATAAGTTTTACTGGTGGGCCCTAGGCACCCCAGTCTGACACTGCCTCATTCCATCTGGTTTACGCTTAGTTGTGCCATTATCTATTTCGTAATAGGAAAACTGCCGAAAAGATGACATCGAGGCCTAAAAAAGCTGCTTGGCAAAACAAGAGTGCAACTGAAGGAACTCCTTTAAGACTGTTGGAAAATCATGCCTAGTAGCTGAGTTGATTGAGAGAATGCCAACAGTGTGCCAAGTTGTTATCAATGCAGAGGGAGGCTACTATAAAAATATAACGTATTACATTTTATGGTCACTATATTGTTCAGTTTGTATCACATATTAGTTGTAATGACTTTTACTAAGTCAGAAATCAGAAGAAGAATAAATAAAACCCCTCTAATTCGGTGTGTCTAACTTTTGGACTTTTAGTTACACAGTTTTATAAGGTACATGATTATTGACTTTGTTTATCGGTCACTAAACTCCCTCTGGCAGCTGTAGACCCCCAGAGTTTCTACCTGTAACTATAACCAAATACACCAAAATGTAGGCCTAGAAGATTAATTCACAGATGTATTACTGATCAAACTTAAGAAAGGCACAACCGTATCCGAATCAAATTGATAGCACATACTCCTAAATGAAGACAAATAATTGTTAATGAAACTGTAGCACACAACCCTCCAATAATGCACTGATGTTATTAGTAAAGTGTCCTTGTCCTCTTACCAGATATTAATAAAATAATGTAAGATTATGCTGAAATTACACACTAAATGTAGACCAAGCTCTCATAATTGATAGCTACATCACTAACCTACGGAAGTACGGGGAAGGAAAGACAACCAAAGGGAGCCACAACAAAACAACAACAGACTAGGCCCCAAACCTAGGGAGTAAAGAGGTCACCTCCTAGCATTTCCTGTAATTCACCCTAAGCTGCTAACAACATGTGCAAATCTCAATGGTAGAAATGCACATGCACAGGAACCTGAGACTGCTGAAACACTGCACCAAACCCTCAGATTAGGGAACAGGGAAAGAGGCAACTGACTCCTTCCAAACTGAAGGAGCCAGTGTCTCCCTGAGGCCTAGTCAGGACAGACACACCAAGAAAAGGGAAAGGACTTAGCTTATAGAAACATAGAAACATAGAATGTGTCGGCAGATAAGAACCATTTGGCCCATCTAGTCTGCCCAATATACTGAATACTATGAATAGCCCCTGGCCCTATCTTATATGAAGGATGGCCTTATGCCTATCCCATGCATGCTTAAACTCCTTTACTGTATTTGCAGCTACCACTTCTGCAGGAAGGCTATTCCATGCATCCACTACTCTCTCAGTAAAGTAATACTTCCTGATATTACTTTTAAACCTTTGCCCCTCTAATTTAAAACTATGTCCTCTTGTAGCAGTTTTTCTTCTTTTAAATATTCTCTCCTTTTTTACCTTGTTGAATCGCTTTATGTATTTAAAAGTTTCTATCATATCCCCTCTGTCTCATCTTTCTTCCAAGCTATACACGTTAAGGTCCTTTCATCTTTCCTGGTAAGTTTTATCCTGCAATCCATGTACCAGTTTAGTAGCTCTTCTCTAAACTCTCTCCAAAATATCAATATCCTTCTGGAGATATGGTCTCCAGTACTGAGCACAATACTCCAAATGAGGTCTCACTAGTGCTCTGTAGAGGGGCATGAGCACCTCCCTCTTTCAACTGGTAATGCCTCTCCCTATACACCCAAGCATTCTGCTAGCATTTCCTGCTGCTCTATGACATTGTCTGTCTACCTTTAAGTCTTCTGAAATAATGACCCCTAAATCCCTTTCCTCAGATACTGAGGTTAGGACTGTATCACTGATTTTATATTCTGCTCTTGGGTTTTTACGCCCCAGGTGCATTATCTTGCACTTATCAACATGAAATTTTAGTTGCCAGATTTTTTACCATTCCTCTAGTTTTCCTAAATCCTTTTCCATTTGGTGTATCCTTCCAGGAACATCAACCCTGTTACAAATCTTTGTGTCATCAGCAAAAAGACACACCTTACCATCGAGGCCTTCTGCAATTTCGCTGATAAAGATATTAAACAATATAGGTCCCAGAACAGATCCCTGTGGTACCCCACTGGTAACAAGACCATGGTCTAAATATACTCCATTGACTACAACCCTCTTTTGTCTGTTCCTCAGCCATTGCCTAATCCATTCAACAATATGGGAGTCCAAGCACAAAGACTGCAATTTATTGATAACCTTCTATGTGAGACAGTATCAAAAGCCTTACTAAAGTCTAAATAAGCGATGTCTACTGCACCTCCGCCATCTATTATTTTAGTCACCCAATCAAAAAAATCTATAAGATTAGTTTGACATGATCTCCCTGAAGTAAACCCATGCTGTTTTTCATCTTTCAATCCATGGGATTTTAGATGTTCCACAATCCTCTCCTTAAGTATGGTTTCCATTAATTTCCCCACTATTGATGTCAGGCTTACTGGCCTATAGTTGCCCGATTCCTCCCTACTACCTTTCTTGTGAATGGGCACAACATTTGCTAATTTCCAATCTTCTGGGACGACTCCTGTTACCAGTGATTGGTTAAATAAATCTGTTAATGGTTTTGCTAGTTCACCGCTAAGCTCTTTTAATAGCTTTGGGTGTATCCCATCAGGCCCCTGTGACTTTTTTGTATTAATTTTAGACAGCTGACTTAGAACCTCTTCCTCTGTAAAGACACATGCATCAAAAGATTCATTAGTCTTCCTTCCTAACTGAGGTCCTTTTCCTTCATTTTCTTTTGTAAAAACTGAACAGAAGTATTCATTGAGGCAGTCGGCTAGTTATTTATCTTCTTCCATATACCTTCCTTCTTTTGTTTTTAATTTGGTAATTCCTTGTTTTAGTTTCCTTTGTTCATTTATGTATCTGAAGAATGTCTTATCGCCTTTTTTCACTGACTGAGCTAATTTCTCTTCTGCCTGTGCTTTAGAAGCTCTTATAATTGTTTGGCCTCTCTCTGCCTAATCTTATAAATTTGCCTGTCATCCTCGTTTTTTTTTTAATTACTAAATGCTATCTTTTTGTTTTTAATGATTTTGGCCACTTCTGCTGAGTACCACAGTGGTCTCTTCCTTTTTTTGCTTTTACTGACAAGCCTAATGCAATTATCTGTTGCCTTCAATAGTGCCACTTTTAAGTAGTCCCATTTCTCCTGGACTCCATTGAAACTGTTCCAATCTGATAGGGACTCGTTGAGATGTAACTGGAACAGGAGAACCACACAAGCAGAGCACTCCGCAGAAGAGCTATCAGCCGCAAGGAAGCAAGTGAGAGGCGGAACATATAAAGAGCCACCTGACTGATAATGAGCAGCACCTGCGAAGGGGTGGAAACCTGTCAGCAACAATGAAAACAAGAGAGATCTGTCAGATAGACTCCTGAGTCTTCCGTCTATTTGAACTTCTAAGATCTCTCCCAGGGCCGGCGGTGACAGTACCCCCCATCTACGGGTGACCTCAGGGCACCCAGGACCAACTCTATCAGGGTGGGCTTTGTGAAAGCCCCTCAGAAGCCGACTGGCATTCACATTAGTCGCCGGGACCCACATTCTCTCCTCCGGACCATAACCCTTCCAATGAACCAGGTATTGAAGGGAACCCCGAAGGACACGAGAGTCAACAACTCTGGAAATTTGAAACTCCAGATTCACGTCAACCAAGACAGGTGGATGTGGCAAGGAAGATGGTACAGCAGGTTCCACATAACTCTTTAACAAAGATTTACAGGAGACATTATGGATCTTCCAAAGTTGCGGAAGTTCAAGGCGAAAATAAACCGGATTGATAATGGCAGAGATCTTGTATGGACCAATAAATCTTGGACCTAACTTCCAGGATGGCACCTTCAACTTAATGTTCTTCACCTTCAACCACACCAAATCATCCACATTCAGGTTCGGACCAGACACACGTTTCTTGTTAGCCATACGCTTATACCTATCGGCCATTTTTTTTTTAATTGATTGGAATTTTCCGACAGATAGATGATAAGGAAGAAGCAAATCTCTCCTCATCAGGTATACCAGAGGAACTATTCACAGAGAACGTACCAAACTGAGGGTGAAACCCATATGCACCAAAAAATGGTGACTTATCCGTGGGCTCCTGACGACAGTTATTCACAGCAAATTCAGCCATAGACAAAAATGAGGACCACTCCTCCTGATTCTCAGCAACAAAACACCTCAATTATGTCTCCAGATTCTGGTTGGTGCATTCAGTTTGTCTGTTCGACTGAGGGTGAAAAGCCGAAAGAGTAGGACAAACAAATCCCCAGGCGAGTACAGAAAGCCTTCCAGAATCTGGATACAAATTGAGTCCCTCTATCAGACACCACATCAGAGGGAATGCCGTGTAATTTCACAATGTTATCAACAAATTTCCGAGCCAGAGTTTTGGCATTGGGTAAACCAGAAAATTTTATGAAGTGTGCCATCTTACTGAAGCGGTCGACCACCACCAAAATCACCGTCATCTCCGAAGAACTGGGCAAATCGGTGATAAAGTCCATGGACAAGTGCGTCCAGGGACGGGATGGGATGGACAAAGGAAGAAGAGATCCTAAGGGCCGAGTATGAGTCACCTTGGCACGTGCACAGGTCTCGCAAGCTGCCACATAGCCCTCAACACTCTTACGTAAACCAGAATCTCTGAGAAATAAGATAACAGTGGATCTGCTCCCAGGGTGTCCAGCAAGGACAGTATTATGATGTTCATTAAACACCTTGTGACGAAGCTCAGAAGGAACAAACAACCTCCCTGGGGGACAGGAATCAGGTGCCTCTCCCTGAACTTCCAACACCTCCGCCTCCAGTTCAGGATAGAGGGCGGATACAACCACCCCATCAGCCAAAATCGGACCAGGATCCTCAGTATCACCCCCCCCCCCCCCCCCTCAGGGGAGCTAAGCGACAAGGCATCCGCCTTGACATTCTTGACCCCAGGGCGAAAAGTGACAATGAAATTAAATCTGGTAAAAAACAAAGACCATCTGGCCTGCCTTGGGTTCAAACGTTTAGCCGACTCCAGGTAGGCCAGATTTTTATGATCGGTAAATACAGTATGGGATGAATCGCTCCTTTTAACCAATGACGCCATTCCTCAAAGGCCAATTTAATGGCCAGCAACTCTCTATTGCCAACATCATAATTTCTCTCAGCAGAAGAGAGTTTTAAAAAAAAAAAAAAAAAGCACAAGGGCGCCATTTACCAGAAGAAGGACCCTGCGACAGAACTGCACGAACTCCCATTTCTGATGCGTCCACCTCAACAATAAATGGCTGAGACACATCAGGTTGCACCAAAATGGGAGCAGAAGAAAAACATTTCTTTATAGTGGAAAAAGTATGTAACGCCTCTTCCGACCAGACAGAGAACTCCACCCCTTCCTTAGTCATGTAAGTCAGAGGTTTGACAACAGTGGAATAATTCAAGATACATTTTCTGTAGTAATTGGTAAACCCCAAAAACCTCATAAGCACTTTCTGATTCTCGGGCAGATCCCATTCCAAGACCGCACTGACTTTTTCGGGATCCATGCGATAGCCGAAGCAGAAAGCAGGTAACCCAGAAAAGGAATCTCTTGAACAGCAAACACACATTTTTCTAACTTGGCATATAACTTTTTCTCCCGGAGGATCAGCAAGTCTTGTCTCAAATGATCCTGATAACTCTCCATGTCGGGCGAGTAAATCAAAATGTCATCCAGGTATACGACAACAAACCTTCCACCAAATGATGAAAAATGTCATTGATGAAATGTTGAAATACTGCCGGGGCATTGGCCAAACCAAAAGGCAAGACCAAGTTCTCAAAATGACCCACAGGAGTATTAAAAGCTATCTTCCATTCATCCCCCTCTCTGATTCTTACCAGATTATATTCCCCTCTTAGGTCTAATTTAGAAAACACCTTAGCTCCAACAATCTGGTTGAACAAATCTGGGATCAGGGGAAGGGGATAAGGATCACGGATAGTGATGCGATTCAACTCTCAGAAATCTAGACACGGTCTTAATGTACCATCTTTTTTCTGTACAAAAAAGAACCCCGCCGCCATAGGTGACTTAGATGGTCTGATGTGTCCCTTTGCCAAATTCTCAGTGATATACTTTCGTATAGCAACTTTTTCGGGTTCAGAAAGGTTATACAACCGAGACTTTGGCAACTTAGCTCCGGAAATCAGATTGACCGGACAATCATATTATCTATGAGGGGGCAACTCCTGATCCACACTCTCAGTGAACACATCAGAAAAATCAAAGGGAAACGGGGGTAACATCTTAGTGGATATCCCAGCAAGAGATGTGACGAGACAGTTGTCCATACAGTAATCACTCCAGTCCTTGACCTGTCTTGCTTGCCAATCAATGATAGGATTATGTTTGGTCAACCATGGAAACCCTAGCACCAGAGGAGCCGGCAGACCCTTTACTATAAAACAAGAAATACCCTCAGCATGAGAATCCCCCACTCTTAAATGGATATCCTGCACCATGTGAGTCAAAGATTTTTGAAAAAGGGGGGCAGAATCAATAGCGAACACTGAGATCTCTTTGTCCAGTTCATTCGATTTAAAGGGCTTCTGTCACCCCACTAAACTATTTTTTTTTTTTTTGTGTACTTATAATCGCTATACTGCGAAATTGCTATACATTATGTTATTAATAATTTTCATTCAGTAGATTTGGCAAAAAACTTACTTTTATGATATGCTAATTACCTGTCTACCAGCAAGTAGGGCGTCTACTTGCTGGTAGCAACCGCAGAAAACCGCCCCCTCCTCTTGTTGATTGACAGGGCCAGCAGCGATCTCCTCCTCCGGCCGGCCCTGTCAACATTTCAAAAATCGCGCGCCTGTGTTGATTTGGCGCAGGCGCTCTGAGATAAGGAGGCTCGCCTCCTCAGCACTCCCTCAGTGTGCCTGCTCCGATGATGCCTTCTCTTTCAGTGACGTCATCGGCGCAGGCGCACTGAGGGAGTGCTGAGGAGGCGAGCCTCCTTATCTCAGAGCTCCTGCGCCGAATCAACACAGGCGCGCGATTTTTGAGGAGGAGGAGGAGATCGCTGCTGGCCCTGTCAATCAACAAGAGGAGGGGGCGGTTTTCTGCGGCTGCTACCAGCAAGTAGACGCCCTACTTGCTGGTAGACAGGTAATTAGCATATCATAAAAGTAAGTTTTTTGCCAAATCTACTGAGCGAAAATTATTAATAACATAATGTATAGCAATATCGCAGTATAGCGATTATAAGTACACAAAAAAAAAAAATTTGTTTAGTGGGGTGACAGAAGCCCTTTAAAACCATGCATTTTCCATGATAGTTTACATAGGGACAAACATTAACAAAATGAACCTCTTTACCACAAAAAAAACATAGTCTCTTTTTAGCCCTGAAGTTCTTATCACCAGGGTCTGGAGAGACCCGTCCCATTTGCATAGGTTAATCTCCAAACATGGGACTGACCTCCCTTCAGGTAATACGTCTCGAGAGAACGGAGTCTTGCACCTTTCCCTTGCACCTTTCCCTAGGGCATCTTTTAGTCTCTCAGATAGCCCCTGACAGAACTGACTCCGGAGATCAGGGTCATTCCTCTCAGAATCAGTTGCCCACCTCCTGAATTCAGAGCAATAGGACTCAGCAGACCGATTTCCCTGTTGCAAGCCACGCAACATAGATTCAGCCAAAGAAACTCGGTCTGGGTCGTCAAAAATCATCCACCGACCGGAGGGATTAAGATCCGGTCGGCAAAGAAAAGGCCCAGAATTGAGCGTCACCCTTCAATAAAGAAGTAAAGATCCCCACCTTTTGACTCTCGTCACCAGAGGAGTGAGGGCGTAAGCAAAAATAAAGTTTGCAAGACTCCCTGAACCGAACAAAGTTGTCACTTCCTCCAGCAAATCGGTCCGGGGGGGGCGATCTTAGGTTCAGAGCAGGTCTGGACCCCACTGGCGGAGACAGACACCTGACACCTTGCAACAGATTCACAGAGGTCTGCTACCTCCAGCGACAACCCCTGCATGCGATCCACCAGTGCAGAGACAGGATCCATGACAACACAGAGCAGGGGGAAACAGTAACGGTATTCAGCGGCTGATAATGTCACGGGAAGTACGGGAAAGGAAAGACAACCAAAGGGAACCACAACAAAAGAACAACAGACTAGGCCCCAAACCTAGGGAGCAAAGCGGTCGCCTCCTAGCATTCCCTGATACTCACCCTAAGCTGCTAACAACATGTGCAAATCTCAATAGTAGAAATGCACATGCACAGGAACCTGAGACTGCTGAAACACTGCACCAAACCCTCAGATTAGGGAACAGGGAAAGAGGCAACTGGCTCCTTCCAAACTGAAGCAGCCAGTGTCTCCCTGAGGCCTAGTCAGGACAGACACACCAAGAAAAGGGAAAGGACTTAGCTTGAGATGTAACTGGAACAGGAGCAGCATCTGCGAAGGGGTGGAAACCTGTCAGCAACAATGAAAACAAGAGAGATCTGTCAGATAGACTCCTGAGTCTTCCGTCTATTTGAACCTCCAAGATCTCTCCCAGGGCCGGCGGTGACATAACCCCTCTCTGAACTCCAATGGTGTGATGCAATTAGGGTGTAATTTTATTTTACAGAAGACATCAAAAAGTAAAGTAGATAGTAGATTTATCCACAGTATACGTCACTGGACGTTTCGGCCAATCAGGACCTTCCTTAGTGGTATAATCTGTGGTGTGCAGATGGCTTTTGGGAAAGCTGGATCGCTTTAGTTCCAGCGCCAAAAGCTGATAGCTCGGGGTGCAGGATGTTGGACTGTCCTGCATTAAGTCATCAATATCAGAAGCCTGGAAAACCCCTTAAATTTTCCTTAAAAAAACTAAACAAAACAATCAATTCAATAACACTCATAAGTGAAATTAGTACTTCATAGCCCACTGGAGATCAGGAGATGAATCCATATACTGTAGCTTCCTCTACTATATAAAGCCTGGTATTGACATGGTGTTATAAAAAAAGTCTTAAAATAAATTAGTCCTTTGATTATTCTAGAGGTGGGACCCATACCTATCAGACATTGGGGACATATGATAGCGATATGCACCCAATGTCTGAAGTGAGATAACCCCTTTAATTCTATACACACCAGTAAAGATGACCCAATATGAGTATGTCCCAGTAATAAACTACTCTTAGTTTTATACCCTTTAGTGAGTTAAAAATCGTTATCTGCTTTGGAAAATCCTTAGAGGGCTCCCCCTGATCAGAGGGTATCTTTACTTTCGGGCTATGCTTATTCTTGGGCACCAAGGATTAGGAAGATTTATTAGCTCTCTTATGGGTCAGTGAAGCACTGCCTGGAAGAAGCAGGACACATGACTTGCATATCCTGTGAAGGATACTTTACGTATACATTAAGAATGGCCAATGTCACAAGTGATAAAAGCATGGACGAAGGAAATAAGGACTTTTATGTCAAGTACTTGGGATACAAGGGAGTGGAACATAACCAGTAAACCTGGAAAAGCATGTTGCTTTCTATTTTATAATTTCAAAGTACTTTTATTGTTTCTCACCATAAACACCGATGGCATATTGGTGGTGAAGAGAGGTCTGACCTCTGAAACACATAAAAAGTGGGGCATAGTTAAGAAATAGAACCTAGAAGCAAATCATTGGCTGCAAAAGAAGTTCTTATTATTGTGTGAGGGCCTGGGTTTACAAGAGAATCCTCTGGTACTCTGGTAGGCCAGTCTCTCCTACATCGATATGATCCTGACTGTGCTGGACTGGCTGACAATTCATTCCAAAGTCATGGGTATTTAAAGGGTCGTCTCTCATCAAAGACAACCCCTTTCAAAATGCAGTCATGTCCCATTACTGATACACCGACAAGGAGCGGATTTTTCTGGGGAAAGATGCAGTTGGACAGGCGTATCCCCAGTAGACGTCGCTGTATTATTACAGACTCAACTCGCTAGTACATGGTCCACTTATGGAGTACTTCTCCATTCTGACTCACATAGGTGAACCCAAGTGAACTCATGTAGTCCATAGTTTCGTCGGAACGTTGGTTAAATGAAATGAGAGCGAAAAAATAAGCAGATCAAGGGGCGCTTGTTTAACTGATTTATTAGGGCAAGGTAAATAAAACTCAGACATAAAGGAAGATTAGATAACATGCAACACATTTCGCTGGAGGCCTGCCAGCTTCATCAGGCATATGAACAGTGTGCTTATGGTGGTTTTTAAACCCCCAAGAACAGGAAGGAGTAAATAGGTCACAACCTTCATCAATGGTGGCAGTGCTGTGTGGGTAAAGTGTCTGAGTGTGTGTGTGTGAACAGTAATATCTGAGAGCAGTGGAGGTAAAAGCTGTAGTATTAATAAAGCTGATGTAAAGGGAACAATGAAGAAGTTTTAGGGGGGGGGGGGGGGTTGGATGAAGTGATAGAAAGTGGAGGCTTAATATGATGTGAGTGATGTATTGCTGGATTGATGAAAGGTGTGGATGACTTCCAGAAAAGACAACCTGGAAAAAACCTTAAACATGTAGAATATATACGTGTGAGGATCGGTGGTAAATACAACTTGCACAAGATAAAATGACCTAATGTGGATATAAAATAATCGATAAATACATTTTTGTGTAAAGAAAAATAATGAGTAAAAAGTGCAAAATAGTATAAAATGAGTATAAACAGATGAGTCACTGCTTATAAAAAGGATGAATACAATTCTAAAGGATACAATAAATCTTAATTATAACTAAGATAGATCATGAATGTAGTCATGTCTCTATCCTGTCTTCTCTTGTTCTACTATACTTTAGCAGGTGTATTGCACCTGATTAATACCCCCATAGTCTGTTATTGAACTTCTCCAAGAAAATAATTTTCACTGAATATTGTAAACAATGTGTATACTATCTGTCTATCTATCTATCTACACACACACACACATATTTATATATATTGTAGGAAGGCGCAAGGGTCCGTCATTGACGGAAGGTACGTATCACCGAGGTTCCTGGCCTCGGTGAGATAAGAACCGGTAATTTTGTGTGTCAGCGGCAGCTAGTGCTCGCTGACACTGTTTTTACTTAGTGTGGCTGTAAAGCCAATCCGGGCCGGTTCTTATTGGGAGCAGCCAAAGAGCAGGGTGGGAGGCTGTTCCCCAAGTCCAGGCCAGGTTTTGGGCTGTGTTTAAAAAACCCAGCCAGCACCTCAGCTGGGTGTGGTATGTTCCTCCAAGTGATAGTGGAGATGTGGGAGCTCTGTGTTTTTGGGAGCTGAGGAGATCCGCCATACTGCAAGGCTGAGAGCTGCCTGCTGGGAGTCAGGCGCCCTAAAGCCTACTGTGGTCTGCCAGGTGATTTATGCTGTTTTGTGAACTAACACCAGGACCCTGTAAAGCATTGTTTTTCTTTTCTGCCTTCTCTGTGTGAATAAACATTGCACTTTTGCTTTTTCAACAGTGGTCTTGCCTCTGTATTGAGTCCGCTTACCCTGCCTACCAGAGCAAATCCCTACAATGTACATAGATCTCCACATATGCACACATGTATGCATACACACACATAGATCCTCTGGTGGACTGTATAATGCCAATTATAATGAAACAGAAGAAGTAATAATAAAATAGGAATAATATAATAACCAAAAAGAGATGGAAGTACGGTATGTGTTATTTAATGTTTTCTATTGTCTTGTTGAGACCATCAGGCACAAGCGTCAATAATCTAAAAATCCAATAGGATTCTTTATTAAAAAGTTGTTGGTGTCTACAGTATTTCTCACATGTGGAGGGATCCAATCAAGGACAGTCAGACACAATAAAGTCAGGTCACTATTGTGAACTAAAAAAAAATGATGTCAGACACTATGATGTAGTTTTCTATTCCTGATATTGTTTCTGTGATTATTAATCCTAGTTTGTAGTAGTAAGCCCCACATATTGTATTTTACAGGGGCATTCCAATTGATAGATGATGTAGGAGGACCCATAATATAAATTTGATGGAAAATGTTTTATTCAAGACCTAAGATACAAATGTATTTCCTCCATGGGAGATGATATTACAACACATGCATTCAGTGTTATTACAGAGAAAATTCCCTTTAATGGAGTCCCGGGAAGCGCAGTTCTAGGGTCCTGAGAGGTGACCACACTAGGTGCTAAAATATGTTTTCAATATCCTAGAGATTATTTAAAATTTATTTTATTTTATGGTGTGAGTAATTATACTCGGTGATAAAGTTTGCCTTATATTTATTCCCTGTGGTGGACTCTGTTTAGATCTCACTGCCAAACACTCCTTTTGTGTGAGATTACATATTTTTTGGTAAGCTGTTGATATGATTTTCTTTTGGCATACTTTTTTTTAGAGAACCTTTTATGAAGTATCTTGGCCTCTCGTTTAAAATCTGCATCGCTAAAACAATTTTTCCTCACTCTCCGGTATTGGCCATATGAAATGTTACATAACCATTTAGCGTAGTAGTCACTATGGAATTTAGATAACTGTTGACATTGACTGTTTTAAAAGGGATTCTAGATCCAATATGGGTATTTTGGGGGTCATTTATTAAAACTGGCATTTTAGACGCCGGTCTTAATAATCCCATGTGCTGGCGGTGGAGACGCCAAAGTTAGGTGCTGCCTCTACATAAGTTCGGTGTATCTAGCGCCGGTCTAAATGTAAGCCAGGTTCCTTACTGGCTTACATTTAGACTATTTTCTACTTTCAAACAGGCGTAGAAAATGATGAATGAGAAGGGACCATCCCCTTCCTCACCCACGCCACACTACTTTTTTAGACCTGGCATGAGCGGGTAAAAGTCAAAGACTGTGGCACAAATAACCTTTGCGCCGCAATCTGCGTGAGAAATACACCTTATACATATTTCTGATCGTAAATGACCCCCTTTGTGTTCTGAAAGGGGTGATGTCAGGATCAGGGACTTGGATTCAGGAGGGGAGCCTGCAGGGTCACGCTGGACCTCCCTCCGTCAGCACTCCTTCCTGAAACTAATCAATCTTAGCTGCCACCACTCGTCATACCAGGCTGACGAGACACCTTGCATGAAATAACACCAAAGTACTCTCTACAACTGCTAGCATTCACAGGATTAATAAATCAATCTAGGTAACGCTTCTTCTAAGGTCATGGTCATGGAATAGAACGAAGAAAGAAGAAGGCTCTTATTAAAGTGAAGTTTTAATATAAAAAAAAGGACAGTGCGTACAAACAATGGGGTAATCAGAGAAAATATAAAATATACAGACATATACCTACAGTGCAAAATAACAGTTTGGAAAATAATAGGGATAAAAACAGAAATTAATATGTTGCCTGGGGAAGCAGAAATATCGGTCAGTCCATCAAACTAGTGATCCCCAAAGAAATGACAGCTTGCTTTTCTCCCTGCATGTGTTAAGAAGGGTCGGTATCTTCCACCCATAACCCCCCTCCCCCACATCTGTGTGTCAGAGGAGGCCAGGGAGTATGGTAATGACCTTTTATGACAGATTTTATGACCACTTGCCGGAAACCAAGTCAGCCTCAAACTCTTTGTATTGAAATATCTTTTCGGGTATTCACCCTAGCGATTTCATATTACCTCCATCCACCAAAAGACCTTCAAGCATGTTTAAGAACTTAAAAATGTGACATTTTGTATGCAGGATTACTGCTTCTGGATTACAAGGATTTTGCCTCCTTTTCTATTCAGTTTTCAAACTGCTTGTCAAATAAAAACTCAATTACAGCAGTAATTACCATCATAAAGGATGATCGTGTTATGCTCACACTGGAAGTCATTTAAAACTTCACAGAAGGAGCTATTGGAGATGCTTCATGTAGGAGCTTTCTGTAAAATGTATTTGTAGAGAAAACCCTAAATCCTTACTAAAATACTAAGATATGATGGACCCTTGAAGTACTTTGATTTCAATCTCAGCACTGAAAATTGTATCTACACCTAATCTTCATGCATCCAGTATTTGCGTTTCAGTAATTAGTCACACACGTTGAATTATGAACATAATCTCTCTTATTCCTTGTATCCTTGAATATGTAACCTTTGTGTAAAGCTGACACGATGTTACAATATTAATATCTAACCTGGAAGAATTTTGGAATGGATATGTTTCTATTAAGAATAGGACGTTTAGGTAATCTGTTCAGTGTGTATGTTCTTATCTATTTTATATTGACAATTTGGAAATTTTGCAAATAAATATATATGTTGTGTGAGATTTACCACTTTCATGATTTGGGTGGTCAAGAGATTGGTCAAAAAGCAAATATTTTTCATTTTTCATGCAGCAAATGTGAAAAACATCACCCAATTAGAAATCTACATTCAGGGAATGAGACTCATGATGCAGGATGATTCAATAACTGTAATGCAGTTCTAATGCCATTATCAATAAGGCTAGCACATTAGCGCTTTAAGATCTGGCCCCTGACGGATCTCTCTGCATTCCGGCTACCACATCGCTGTCCGGGGTGTGTCAGGTAGCGTCCAGCAGTCTCCGGCAGGCTGCCGGATAAGTCTAATGCTAGTGTGAAAGTAGCTGAACCACTTAAAATAACTTTTAGACTACTATTTAGTTAGCAAAAGTAGTATAAAGCAGTGTTTTTTAATATCTTCCCATACCGTGCCATACATTTATGGTGCTGATGCTTGGTACTTCCATCACAGCATCATAAATTAATAGTAAGGGCTGAGGAGCTGATCTAAGTAAGTTTAGAGTGGAAATGGGCTACCACTGTAAGCCCATCAGAGGCCCTGCAATGTCATTATAAGGTGCCGATGGTTCGCCATGGCAGCCAGGGGCCTAACAAAGGTCGAGAACCTATTAGGCACTATTAAAGCAGGGCTTAATAGACTGCTTGCCAGTAAACATTGACAGGCATAATGCACTGCAATACAGGAATACTGTATTGCAGTATGTTATAAATGCAATCATTCAAATCTAATAGTGGGATTACATTTTGAAAGTAAAAAAATACACAAAACGTTTTGTTCATCCCACCTTCCAAAACATGGTGTAAAAAGTGATCAAAAAGTAATGTACCCCCCAAAATGATGCAAAAAAAAAAAAAAACCTACAACTTATTCAGGAAAACAAGAAGTCCTCCTAAAGTTCCATCAACAGAAAAATAAAAATGTTATGCAAAAACTATATAAATTTAGTTTCACCATAATTATATTGAGCCATAGAATTAAATTATTTTATTTATACAAACTGCAAATACAATAATAACAAAACCCCTCAAAATAATTGCAGAATTGCACTTTTTTTTTAATCTCCCCAAAATTTATAAAATTATATCTAGTATAGAAAACATTATATAAACTACAAAATTGTGAAATAAAAAAATGCAACTTGCCCTGCAAAAAATGACTGAAAAATAGAAATAATATATAAAGAAATCTTCTCTATGTGCCCCCCCCTTGCCGACAACCACCCCTACCTGCTGTGCCCAATCTGCGATAGGACAAAAGATTGTTAAGCCTCACCCATTTTCCAAACCCTACCGTCTCAGACAGCCACCAGCTGAAGATGGAAGAGATCAGCAACAGATTAACCCCTGTGTTCTCTGCAATAGTTCTACAAGACTGTTTAAAGGGGTTCTCCGGGAATTAAGAAAATTAAAATACTTAAATATTACTTTATTATAAATATATTCCCAAATAACTTACATTAGTTATAATGGCTCGTTTTGTCTGGGGAGCAATCATCAGGGGTAACAAAATGGCCGCTGTCCTATTAGTACACACAAAACCTGTCCTAATCACACAGCAGGACAAGTTACTTTACAACACTGAGGTAAAAGCTGCCTCATCCTCCTCTCTGCTTTACCTGTCAGGGATTATGAAGCAGAGCAGAGAGGAGGATAAGGCAGCTCTTTAGCTCAGTGTGAAGTAACTTGTCATGCTGTGTGATTGTCATGCTGCAGACTGTCAAACAGTAAAACAAACTGGAAAACAATACCCTTCTTTAACTATAGCATTAATGTGTTGGTTTACAATTTCTTTACAGAGGATTTGTCACCAGATTTCACAACACAAACTGCATACACTAGTAAAAAGATCACTCAGACCTGCTGAGGCCGGTGTACTTACTATTAAATTTCATGAAAGAATGGCTATTTAATCCCTTTTTCAGGTCCAAGTTTTGCCAACTATTAAAACAAGCATTTTATGACAAAATCTCTCTCGGAATAGTTTATTTTGTGAAATATGGTGGCAGGTCCTCCTAAAGGGGTTAAAAGGGGTTATTTGGAACTACAATACTGATAGTCTATCTTCGGTGTAAGCCATCAAGCAGTGGGCAGATTTATGAACCAGAATATGACATAATTCTGGTTAAAAATTGAGCAAGAATTTTGGCAGACATATTGTGCACCACATTTATTTATTTTAGACAAATTTTGAGCCTCACTAGACAATATAGTCATATTTCCACAAATACTAAAAGCAAGTATACTGTATGTCTTCAGGCTAAACAAAAGCCTGAAAACATTTTGATGGAAACACTGAGAGAAATGCACCTAAATGATCTATATGAATCCTTTTATCAAGGGGTTGTCCAATCACCCAAAAAAATATAAAAATACTGACCGCCAGGTAACTGCATTAATAAATCCACTAACCTATTGAAAGCCCCTTGATTTCAGTGCCAATGGTTTTGTCTCCCTTGTTTCTGAATCCCGGAAAACTGGAAGTGTTGATGTCCTGTCCATGGCCACGGGACCTCTGCAACCAACCACTGCATTGGGTTGTCCAGTTGGTAATATTTTTTTAAAGCATCAGGATGCCATAAAATAAAAAAATGCTCACCTCACAATCCCCCACTGCTTCCCTTATAATGCTTTCTAAGTCAACGCCGGTCTCTACTTCCTGCTCACTCTTGACACACAGGAAATGTCACGGATGGTGTTGCAGAAAACTGGAAGTTATAAATAAACATCCAACTGACTTGATCCCAAACTAAGGAACATATGGGTGAGCCTATAAAACCCTTAGAGCTCTCCCTGACTGCTATGCCCATGCAAAGATCTTTATGATAGATAATTGCATGCCCTCGTACCTAGACTGTGTGACACCTATAATAGTGAGGGGACACGATCACCCTCTCCCTGCACTTAATACGGAGGGAGTCAGGGTCACCTAGAATCAAGCCAGCACGGAAACACAAATAAAGGAAAAGACTTATCTGAGGAACCAGCAGTTGCAGCCTCTAGCAGTGAACACAATCCAGGAAGTAGTATAAACCGCAAAGTGAGGCAGTATGGGAGGGAATATAAAGGGAGGCAATCAATGTAAATAGATGACAGCTGGGAGAAGGAAAAGAGATGACAAAGTGAAACCAAAACAAAGAACATCATGCAAGAGGTACAAAAGAACGTCTGCCAAAGCTTCTCAGAGAGCTGGCGGTGACAGGAAATTACCACTCATCCGATCACTGGCTGAAGCGGGTCGCTAATGTCGCCAGTGATTGGCTGAGCAGGGATTTCCAGTCTGTTGAGAGTGACCTGGAAGTAGAAACCAGCAAGGATCAGTAATGTATCACTTCTTTTGTATTTTTATGCAATTTTATCTCTTTACTTTTCATCTGTGTGCTAGCCACATTTATTTTTTGTGGGGCATGCAGACATTGGCATTTTTTGGCAAATCCATGTAGCCGTTCTGAAAATTATAGAACATGTCCTATTCTGGTCCACATTGTAGTGGAGAATAGTCATTTCTATTGATGAGTGTAAGAAAAATGTGGAATATATTTTTCAGATCTGTGGTTTGCGCACCAAAATACAGACATAGTGGTGTGTATGAGGCCTTAAAGAAATTTTAGTAGCTGGACACCCCCTTTAATACTCACAGCCAATAGCAGACCTGCAGTAATATCCTACCTGTAGGTCTGGGCAGGGGAATAAGAAAACAACATTGATCTCTGATATTGTATCCCTTCAGGATCCAGCAATGTAAAAGGTAAGTAACAAGATATAAAGCTTTGCTAGTGATGTGCTTAAAGGGGTTATCCAAGTTCTCCAACAGTCCCCCCATGTGCTGGGCCCCTTACATGTAATATACTTAGCCCGCTCACTGCGCCGCTCCTGGTCCCCGCACCGCTGCTTCTTCCTGTACATGGATTAAAACATCCGGTGTCGGGGGGAGCAGCCAATGGCAGGCGGGGACGAGCCTCCCTAACATCGCGGGTGACACTAGGGAGGCTCTTCCCCGTCCCAACCTGCCATTGACTGCTTCCCCCCGACAACTGATGTTTTCATTCGTGTACTGGGAGAAGCAGCAGTGCGGGGACCAGGAGCGGCGCCGGGAGCGGGGTAAGTATATTACCTGAGAGGGGCCTGGCACATGGGGGCTGTTGGAGAACTTGGATAACCACTTTAGGAAGAAAGCAATATGACATCTAACATGCAAATAAAAGATTATATATTCTGGAATAAATTATTTATGCCATAGGCAAGGTATCATTTACACTATGATGAACGTATTGTACTGTACCTTCTCCACCTTGTAAGTTTTTGTGTATCATTTTTTGATCATACTATACAGTAACAATATAAATATAAAGCATTGTTTTATTTTATACAACTGCTGCATAAGAGGTCATAGAGTAGGTCCTACATAATCCTAAAACATAACTTATTTACGGCAGACTAAAGAAATGATTACAACCAAGGTCTACTTTTTATAATGTAGAGAATTTGGTAAAAACAGTGCCTCTTCATGCAAAAATTTATTTTAACTCTGTTCCTCCATATTTCAGAGCTGCTATTACAGAAGAAGCATATGTGACATTACTTTAGCTGTATAGTGGAAATATATATGCATAGGATTTAGAATGTGGGTTTAGGGGATCTGGTAAAATTAGGTGCTCCTTATGTTACGCCTCCTGCATATACCAATGGGAAGTGCAACATCTAGCGTGTCAGTAAAGTTAAAATAATTTAAAAAAGGGAATTCGGGGCGCTTACTCGACACACTAAAGTTTAATTAATAAACAATAAAATACAAGGAACAAGACAACGCATTTCAAAGGGGAATCAGAATACGGTGTCTGTGGATCACTACAGCTGGGTAATGGATTCAAGGTGCTCTTGGTTTATGTGACCCACCCAGTCACGGAAAGAGTTGCAAAAAAATGTAAATGTTAAACCAGGCACTCAATATGGGGTAAATTGATCAAACTATTTATTTAAGCGAAGATTCCCACAATAGCAATAGAATATACTAATAAAATGTTCCAATAAAATAATATAAAATACCATAAAATCACTTAAATTCACATGAACGGAAAACACTGATCAAATAGCAGCAATGGTAGTCATATACTTTAAGATAGCAATGCGGCTTAGATTTTAAATACTGCAGCCATTATTCCAGTCTGGAAGAGATCGTAATTCCATATATTGTGAAAAGTCTTATGAACACTCGCCGGTCTTAAATCGGTAGTCACAAAGTGCAATTGTGCACAACGGTGGCGTCCCTCCTAATTGAGCAACTATGTTGCTTTGTTTTACCTGGCCGGTATGTCCTTATCCTACGTCCAGATCTGAAAAGATACACTGTGGGCACAATGTCACCTGGATATCCACTCACGAAACTGTGTTTGTGGCTTTTTGTGCAGGGATTCCTCCGGTGTTCGTCGCTCTCAATCTGTCACGAGTTGGAGGTCCCAGGAGAGACCACCGCGTCGTCAAGCAATAAACGGAAATCAGGTACAGACACATAAGAGTTTATTGCACAAACAAAAACATGAAAGGCAGCACAGAGAAAACATGAGCTCTATGTACCGTCAGCACAGTGGGAGAAAACCCCCACTGCGCCACTGTCTAGTAATACTCCAGAGGGGCGTAACTAAGCAACTCCTGGTTTTCCCTAGAGCCCTAGATGGTAGGGTTAGACTTTGCCGCAGGAAGTTGCCAGGGTCCACTCTGGAGCGTGAACTAGACAGTGACAGCAGGGACGAATGGACAACAGGTACCAGAAGGTACCGACGGCACATAGGCAAACATAACAGACAGGTAAATACAAAACAGGGCAAATAATAATACAAGCAGGAGTTCACGCAAGGGAGCAGGAGTGGCAATGAGCAGAGAAGGACTTGCTCCACCAGTAGTAAACTGCAGGGCCTTGTCATGCCACTCTACTGCTGAACACAGACATATGAATACAAAACACAAAGTAACTAAAACATAACTGGCAGAACAGAAAGACAGGAAAGAGGACAGGAAAAAGGACGCAAATGAACAAGTAGGGAAACTCACAGAGCACAGACAGACAGACACAGATCCCATGGGTCAGCAGCATGGGAGAGAGTACAAACCAGGAACAGGACAGACAACACACACCAGGAGAGCTGACACAGAACTGAGGAAACCTCAGGCTTATATACAGGTTCCATGGGTGCAGCAGAGAGACCACACCCATGGAGCAGACAGAGGATTAACTCCTAATAGGAATACAGGGGAGTTAACCCATACAGAACCACAAATAATACAGAGGAATGGAGCTGCAGCGAGAGCATAGACAGAAGGTCACAGCCAGCGGTAATGACTGTGACACAATCACAGCTATTCGGTTTCAAAAGTCCAGGGGAGCTACTGTTTCAGCATGCCGGTACAAGGTATTTAACCATACGCGTTTCGGGGTTCTCTGAATGACCCCTTCCTCAGTGGTAACCATTTCAAAGGGGGTCTCCCTGCTTCATCGACCCTTTGGAAAGTTCTTTGTGTATTTTTTTTTTCTTTAATTTTTTTTAATTTAATAAAACTTTTTAACCATTTACTAGTCCCACAAGGGGGCTTTAAAGGGAACCTGTCACCTGGATTTTGGGTATAGAGCTGAGGATATGGGTTTATAGATGGCCGCTAGCACATCCGCAATACCCAGTCCCCATAGCTCTGTGTGCTTTTATTGTGTAAAAACCCTGATTTGATACATATGCAAATTAACCTGAGAGGAGTCCTGTATGTCAGATGAGTCAGGGACAGGAGCCATTTAGATTAACCCAGTCGCTGTTGACTGTGGAATCTAAAGGGTTAAACTGCGGGTCAGCAATTCTGCTGATCAGGGCCATCAGAGTAGGAGCCTGGGTCTCACGTGAGAGTCGAGCCTCAGCTCTCCGCTTCATGGAAGACCCATAAAAAGGTGGCAGCCTAGCCTAAGACCCGTTAGTGATCGTTGTAAAAAAGCGTATTGGTAATTACTAACGGGGTAATGGCGGCAGAGGATTCTGGCAGGCAGTTCCGTTGCAAATGCATTGCAAGAACGGGTTCCGTTTCTATTTTTTTTCCACATTTTTAAAGGTCTGCGCATGCGCAGACCGGAATAGCGGATCCGTCAATGCGGATTGCTTTCCATTCAGAATGCATTAGGATAAAACTGACCAGTTCTTTTCTGTTATTGAGCCCCTAGGATGGAACTCAATGCCGGAAAAGAATAATGCTAGTGTGAAAGTATATAAAACATTGTTTGTCCAGCTCACCTATTCGGCGAGTCTTATCCCGTGTGATCGGATTCCCGCCAGAGGGCTCTTAGTTGCTTAGTGGGGGTCTGGGTGGCTTCTATATGGACCCATGGAGCAGAGGTCTCCACGACCACCAGTTTCTCAGGGACTGGATTTGGGATGCCAGGAAGTAATCAATTAAGTTAAGGAGACCCAACCCTTCCATGGCCTTTGGTTTAGACAGAGTATTTGCTGAAATTTGGGTTTTTTTGCCTGCACAAACAAAGTTACTAAGCAGGCCCTGAGCCCTTCTAAAAAATTGGCTGGGTATTTTTATGGAGATGTTACTAAATGTGAATAGGAGTTTTGGTAGGATAAGCATTTGGAAGGACGCAATGCGACCAATCCAAGATACTTAAAATTTGCTGTAGGTAGATTGCTTGACGGTGGTATTGGTTATCTGCCGTCCGACCCCTAACCCTACTCCATTCCTTCCCACCAATCCCTCATAACCTACCTCCACCCTTACCTCCTCTCTAACCTGCCCCGAAATGACACACGGACACCGGGCTTGGAATAAATCGGCCACAGCAGCCGTCTTTTATTAACATATAAACATAACATATAATAAATAACAATTCTCTCCCCCCGAGGGGAGGTCCTTGGAGCCTCTAAACAACTGCAAATACCCCACCGGGTAAGCCATCTTGCCTCCAGCCGTTGCCCACCAGCTCAGAAGCACCACTGAATGGCCCCATTTAAATCCGTCACCACTGGGAGTCCAGCACCAACCATGGAGCCCTCCCAGCATCCTCCTCTGTGAATCTGATCAACTTCAAGGACCTCCCCCGCCACAGCCACCGTGACACCTAAACCACCCCACATGCTCCCATTACCCCCCAAGCTCCAACCCCAAAACCCCCAAACAAATGCATGGTGGGTGGGATGCTCTTTCTAGGATCCTACAAAATGGCCCCCGAACTTCCCTCAGCTTCCCTATTTAACCCATTAACCACACCCCTACACTCAAACCACCCAATCCCCTACTTTTCAAATTCCTCCTCCCATCCCCTCTAAACTCCACCTAACCTCCTAACTTGGGGTCTCCCTAAACCAAACCCCCGTCATGATGCCCTCCCCTAAGGCTACGCCCTCAGTCCGGCCATAACTTGACGGTGGTATTGGTTATCTGCCGTCCGACCCCTAACCCTACTCCATTCCTTCCCACCAATCCCTCATAACCTACCTCCACCCTTACTTCCTCTCTAACCTGCCCCGAAATGACACACGGACACCGGGCTTGGAATAAATCGGCCACAGCAGCCGTCTTTTATTAACATACACTGCTCAAAAAAATAAAGGGAACACAAAAATAACACATCCTAGAGCTGAATTAATTAAATATTCATCTGAAATACTTTGTTCTTTACATAGCTGAATGTGCTGACAACAAAATCACACAGAAATAAAAAAATGGAAATCAAATTTTTTAACCCATGGAGGTCTGGATTTGGAGTCACACTCAAAATTTAAGTGGAAAAACACACTACAGGCTGATCCAACTTTGATGTAATGTCCTTAAAACAAGTCAAAATGAGGCTCAGTAGTGTGTGTGGCCTCCATGTGCCTGTATGACCTCCCTACAATGCCTGTGCATGCTCCTGATGAGGTGGCGGACGGTCTCCTGAGGGATCTCCTCCCAGACCTAGACTAAAGCATCTGCCAACTCCTCAACAGTCTGTGGTGCAACGTGACGTTGGTGGATAGAGCGAGACATGATGTCCCAGATGTGCTCAATTGGATTCAGGTCTGGGGAACGGGTGGGCCAGTCCATAGCATCAATGCCTTCGTCTTGCAGGAACTGCTGACAAACTTCAGCCACATGAGGTCTAGCATTGTCTTGCATTAGGAGGAACCCAGAGCCAACCGCACCAGCATATGGTCTCACAAGGGGTCTGAGGATCTCATCTCAGTACCCAATGGCAGTCAGGCTACCTCTGGCGAGCACATGGAGGGCTGTGCGGCCCTCCAAAGAAATGCCACCCCACACCATTACTGACCCAATGCCAAACCGGTCATGCTGGAGGATGTTGCAGGCAGCAGAACGTTCTCCACGGCGTCTCCAGACTCTGTCACATGTGCTTAGTGTGAACCTGCTTTCATCTGTGAAGAGCACAGGGCGCCAGTGGCGAATTTGCCAATCTTGGTGTTCTCTGGCAAATGCCAAACGTCCTGCACGGTGTTGGGCTGTAAGCACAACCCCCACCTGTGGACGTCGGGCCCTCATATCACCCTCATGGAGTCTGTTTCTGACCGTTTGAGCAGACACATGCACATTTGTGGCCTGCTGGAAGTCATTTTGCAGGGCTCTGGCAGTGCTCCTCCTGTTCCTCCTTACACAAAGGTGGAGGTAGCGGTCTTGCTGCTGGATTGTTGCCCTCCTACGGCCTCCTCCACGTCTCCTGATGTATTGGCCTGTCTTCTGGTAGCGCCTCCATGCTCTGGACACTACGCTGACAGACACAGCAAACCTTCTTGCCACAGCTCGCATTGATGTGCCATCCTGGATAAGCTGCACTACCTGAGCCACTTGTGTGGGTTGTAGACTCCGTCTCATGCTACCACTAGAGTGAAAGCACCGGCAGCATTCAAAAGTGACCAAAACATCAGCCAGGAAACATAGGAACTAAGAAGTGGTCTGTGGTAACCACCTGCAGAACCACTCCTTTATTGGGGGTGTCTTGCTAATTGCCTATAATTTCCACCTGTTGTCTATCCCATTTGCACAACAGCATGTGAAATTGATTGTCACTCAGTGTTGCTTCCTAAGTGGACAGTTTGATTTCACAGAAGTGTGATTGACTTGGAGTTACATTGTGTTGTTTAAGTGTTCCCTTTATTTTTTTGAGCAGTGTATAAACATAACATATAATAAATAACAATTCTCTCCCCCGAGGGGAGGTCCTTGAAGCCTCTAAACAACTGCAAATACCCCACCGGGTAAGCCATCTTGCCTCCAGCCGTTGCCCACCAGCTCAGAAGCACCACTGAATGGCCCCATTTAAATCCGTCACCACTGGGAGTCCAGCCCCAACCATGGAGCCCTCCCAGCATCGTCCTCTGTGAATCTGACCAACTTCAAGGACCTCCCCCCGCCACCGACGCGCCGACTTGACTGCCTTAAGTCTGCGCGTCCCTCCACAAACGTAAGGCTACTTCAATCCCCTCCTGGATTGCCAAGCTCCACATGTCCAGGCCAACCGCATTTAAATGCACACCATCCGCTCGCCAAAACCCCCCTACACCCTTCTCAAGTTCCATATGCCCACTGCCACCGCCCTATTCCTGGCCATGAACCTGCCCATTGCCCTATTAACCTTAATACGGGCCCTGTTCACCCCCACCACTGACCGTGCATCCCTCCAAACCATCTGAGGAACTATATCCGACCAGACCGTCACCATCCGCGGGAACAAAGCCCATATCCGCAGCAAATCAAATTTAATACCCTGCAGCAACTCGTGGAACGGCCGCGCCACCAGGTCATTACCGCCCACATGCAGAACCAACACCTCGGGTGCCCTATCCTGCCTCACAAACCTGTGAATCTCCGGCAACACCCCCGCCCAAACCATACCTCTCCGCCCTAGCCACCTCACCACCGCCATGGACCTCGATAAGCCCAGCTGCTGACCATCCGGCCGAACCGCTGCCCGGACAGCCCCCCAAAAGACATAAGAATGTCCGAGGATCCAAACTAGGGCCGGGACTGCATCTACAACGAAAAACAACAAACCCAAAAACAAACAGTAATGACATTGCGTATACACCGACTTCCTACCCTTCCCCCCCCACCCCCGGCCGCTCCCCTATAAACTGTGCAATCGAATGTACGATCTAAACCGCATAGATTCCCACCGCCCAATCCTTTTTATAATCTCGTCTCCCAACCCCCACCTCGCTGCTTCCGTTGCCGCCCCAATTCCAAAAGAATGACTCGAGTACCGTCAGGCCCCAAACCCAGCCGAACCAGACATTTAGAAAAAAACGCTACAAACTGAAAACGCGATAAAAAGGAATCATCCCCATGTACTAACAACGGCAACATCCCGCTCCTCCTGCCTCCCCAGTAGTCACGTAAACTCAGCACCAGGCACATGGCGCAATCCGGGACACCAAACAGAACTACTCTCCGCCCCCGTCCTTCAGCGTCCGTCTTAGACCGACGAATAACGAACTCTAGCCTGTCCTGAAATAGCTCCACATCCGCCCTCTGTAACCCCCCAGCCTTACTCACCGACGGACTAACCAACTCCCCTACCCGTAACGCCCCAAAAAACGCCAATGAAAAAGCCAAACGGAACAACCGGACCTCTGAGGCGGAACTACACACCACTCCCAGCTGCTCCCCCAGTCTCAACAATAACCCGAAGGACACAGGTCTCCTGTTATCTCCCCCCGTACCCGCCCTGCGCCACCCCTTCAACGCCCGCATTACCAAGAATGACTTAGTCACATCCGGCTGTTGTCTACATTTGAACCCGAACGCCAATCCGGCCATGCAACTATTCATCTTTGCCACGGACCAACCTTCCTCTCTACAGTGACCCACAAACAACAGCATCCGGACCTCTAGCTCCCCCTCCCCAACTCCCAACTTACTGCACCAATCCTCCCAGTACCGCCACAATTTCAGATACAACTCCCACGTCCTAGGCGCCAGCGATGCCTGAATGAGACTTGCTACCGTTCTTCCAGTACCTCCCAAAGACAGCTCGGGCATTCCCTCCCAAACTCTTCCGCGCCTGGAGCCAACTGCTGGAAATGGTCCCACTGTGAACGAGAAAGAGCGTCAGCTATGCCATTATCCACTCCAGGCACATGAACCGCCACCACCCACGCATTGATCAACAGACACTCCAACACCAACCGTTGCAACAACCGCACCACCAACTCTGACGAAGCTGACAACCCATTTATCGCCTGCACCACCCCCAAGTTATCACAGTGAAACCGTACCTTTCTATCCCGGAACACATCCCCCCACAACACCACCGCCGCCACAATGGGAAACAGTTCCAACAAAGCCACGTTCTTCACCCAACCTCTTTCCACCCAGCTGTCCGGCCACCGCCCCGCACACCACTGCCCCCGGCAATAGACCCCAAAACCCTCGCTCCCTGCTGCATCTGAAAATAACTCAAAATCAAACGAATTCACCACATCACCCTGAAATAGAGAGCGACCGTTATAACATTCCAAAAAGGAACCCCACACTCTCAAGTCCGCTCTCAGCTCCTTCCCTAAACGCACATAGTGATGTGGTGAGACCACCCCCGCCGTCGCCATAGCCAACCTCCTACAGAACACCCTCCCCATAGGCAGAATCCGGCACGCAAAATTGAGCTTACCGAGCAGCGACTGAAACTCCCGCAACTGCAGTTTCTTCAAACGACACGCCCTCGCAACTTCCCCCTTTAAGTCCCCTAGCTTATCTAAGGGCAACCTACATTCCATCCTATCCGTGTCAATCACTATCCCTAAAAAACTCAACTCCGTGACCGGCCCAACAGTCTTCTCCGTGTCCAACGGTACACCGAAAACCCCAAACAACGACTCTAAGGTATGCAACAACAAGGCGCACACCCTAGAACCCGACGGACCAATACATAGGAAATCGTCCAGGTAATGAATAATAGACTGACAACCCGACGAATCCGCCACCGCCCATTCCAAAAATTAGCTAAATGCCTCAAAATACGCGCAGGACAGGGAACAGCCCATAGGCAAACCCCTATCCACAAAAAACTCCCCCCCCCAAAAAAACACCCCAACAAGTGTAAACACTCTGGGTGAACCGGCAGCAACCTAAACGCAGCCTCGATGTCAGTCTTTGCTAATAGCGCCCCCCTCCCAAACTTCTTAACCCACTGCACTGCCGCATCGAATGAGGTATAAACCACCGAACACAAGGCGGGGTCTATACCGTCATTGACCGACGAGCCCTTTGGAAAAGACAGATGATGAATAAGCCGAAACGTATTCATCTCCTTCTTCGGAACCACCCCCAACGGTGACACCCGCAAATTCGGCAATGGTGGGGCTGAAAAGGGGCACGCCATCCTGCCTAGACTGACCTCCTTGCTAAGTTTCTCCGCCACCACCTCCGGATGCTCCAACGCTGACCTCAGATTTTTTCTAACCAAAACCGCTTCACCATGAACAAACGGGATCCGAAATCAGACCGAAAAACCCTCCCGCAATAAAACTGCCGCCTCCCTATCCGGATATCTGTCTAGGAACGGGCCCATCCTTCCCAGACGTATCGGCATCTCCCCCTTTGCTATTGAAATCCCCCCCCCCTCTGTCTGTTACCCCTAAAGCACCGTGCCGCACCGTGTGAACCTCTGCACACCAAGCACTCGTGTTTAAATTTACACTTCGCTCCGAATTTACATGTTCCGTCATTAAATGCGAAACAAAGCCCCTTTGCTGAAGCTGTCGCAACATTGGACTGCCCACCGCCTCCTGCCTCCCCCCGAAAGGACTGGCCCTGTCTCACCGGCGCGGTAACCTTCAACCACAAAGCTATATCCTTGTGGTCCCACTTAATTTCGGGCCGCACCGCCTTCCGCTGCCGGAACTGTTCGTCGTACCGCAGCCACGCTATCCCCCCATACACCCTGTACGCCTCACCAACAGCATGCAAATAACAAAACAACGCCGAACAGCACTCCGGCGCCTTCTCCCCAATCACGCTCACTAATATCGCGAACGCCTGCAGCCAGTTTGCAAACGTCCGCGGTATTAGGCGGTATCTTCGCTTCTCCTCCTCCTCCTTCTTACCCTCATCCCGTCTCGCCCTATCCAAGTTAAATTTGTCTAAAGGAAGGAAAGAAAAAATCTCAACGTACTCTCCCCTCCAAATCTTTTCCCTCACCTCCTGTTTCAAATGTGCCCCCAATGGGCCCTCAAAGCAAACATATACCTCCCCTCTTGCCCTATCGTCCAACCGAACCGCCTCATCCTCAACCACGCCCCCCGCCTGCATCTGCACCGACGCCACCGCAGACCCCACAACCGAACCGGCCCCCACAACCGCACTCGCTCCCCCAGAGGGACCGGACACCCCCCACGCTGGTAACGGAGATGCCCCCCCATACCCCATCCCGCAAGCAAACCTGCCAGCCCCCCTAACAATTGCCCCAAACCCCTGCTTACATCTACTGGGGACCCCCCAACAAACTGCGCTAACGTTCCCCAAGAGGCCTCACCTGGCTGCCTGGGTGCTGTGTCCCCACCAGCCGTAGATCCGGACTCCTGATGATCATCCCTCCGCGACGCCGCTTCTTCCTCCAGTCCCCTAGCCAGGCCCAGGCTAGAGATGTTAGGACGTCCATCTTCCCGGGCTGCAGGAAAGTGGGCGGAGCATTCTTTTCCTGGGACTGTGACCACCGAAGCCAGGGGCCTGCCACCGGACGCCATCTCAACTGCAGCAGCCCCATTCCTCCTGACGTCCTGCACACGCTGGGGGGTGACAGCCTCCAACCCGGGCTGGAGACCCCCGCATCTGGTCCCTCTCCCTCGCCGTCTGTCATTGAAGAACGAGGTGACCGAGCCCGGCCACCTCGCAGGCTCCGCCTACTGGTCGGATTCCTCCCACGCCGGGGAGTAACGGAGGAAGCTTTCCCCGCCGACCCCCGGCGTGGAGGGTCCCTTGAGGGGCTCCGTTTGCGGCGCTGAGCCTTAGCAGGGGGCTGAGCCGACTGAGAAGCTGGCGGGCTGTAGCTCGCCGGCGGCCTGGCCCGCCGCGGCCGGTTTGACACTGACTGAGGCCCAGCCGGAGCCTCAGCCGCCCCCTGGAGCATCTGCTGCATTTGCGCCTGGATCCAGTCGGCGCCGCAGACCTCCGCAGCTGGTCTCCTCCAGTTTTTCCATGATGGTCTCCAGCTCCACTTTACAGGTACCAGCTCTTTCTAGGATTCTACAAAATGGCCCCCGAACTTCCTTCAGCTTCCCTATTTAACCCATTAACCACACCCCTACACTCAAACCACCCAATCCCCTACTTTTCCAATTCCTCCTCCGATCCCCTCTAAACTCCACCTAACCTCCTAACTTGGGGTCTCCCTAAACCAAACCCCCGTCATGATGCCCTCCCCTAAGGCTACGCCCTCAGTCCGGCCATAACTTAATCACTTCCAGTAAAGAAATGTGATTTAGCTGGTATAGGCGGGAGAGGACCGGGGGGATGGTTATTCCCAAGTACTGCATCTTTTGCGGCCCCACTGAAGTGAATGCGTCCAGCCGGAAAAACTGCGTCTTGGATGCGGACCAAAACAACGGTCGTGTGCATGAGGCCTTACTGTGCTCGATTTATTTCAGGCTGGCAGCTCAGGGAGCGTGTCCTGTAACTGTCACAGCTTTTAACAGAGGATACAGCTCATGGCAGCTGAAAGAAGGAACTGAGCATGTGCGCCCACCTTAGTGAGGTGGACAAAGAGATGAGAAAAAGATCAAACAGCAGGTGGGGCTATACAAAATTTGTAATAACTTGCAATTAAAATGTATTCATATCCAGGTAGTGCTTTGGAAAATGTAGAATATGTCTTGTGGGATAACTAGAGATGACTGAATCGATTTGTCTCATCAAGCAGGGTTCTGCACCTGTGACGGGGTGTCACCGAAGCTGAGGATGCTCCCTCGCCGCTTGATTGACCGGGCGACATCTCGGCTTGCCCTGAAAATCTCGCTCCTGAGACGCTGCTCTAAGTAGCAGCAACGGCGCGTTCACCCGCTACACATCTCTTTGACTAGAGCCCACTGCAACATGTACAGCCATATAATACTCAGCTGCAACATGTACAGCCGAACATCTACAGCAGTATGATACTCAGCCGCAACGTGTACAGCCGTATAATACTCAGCTGCAACATGTACAGCCGTATGATACTAAGCCGCAACATGTACAGCCGTATGATACTCAGCCGCAACGTGTACAGCCGTATGATACTCGGCTGCAACATGTACAGCCGTATAAAACTCAGCTGCAACATGTACAGCCGAACATCTACAGCAGTATGATACTCAGCCGCAACGTGTACAGCCGTATAATACTCAGCTGCAACATGTACAGCCGTATGATACTCAGCCGCAACGTGTACAGCCGTATGATACTCGGCTGCAACATGTACAGCCGTATAAAACTCAGCTGCAACATGTACAGCCGAACATCTGCAGCAGTATGATACTCAGCCGCAACGTGTACAGCCGTATAATACTCAGCTGCAACATGTACAGCCGTATGATACTAAGCCGCAACATGTACAGCCGTATGATACTCAGCCGCAACGTGTACAGCCGTATGATACTCAGCTGCAACATGTACAGCCGTATGATACTCAGCCGCAACATGTACAGCCATATGATACTCAGCCGCCACGTGTACAGCCGAACATCTACAGCAGTATGATACTCAGCCACGAGTACAGCCGTATAATACTCAGCCGCAACGTGTACAGCCGTATGATACTCAGCCGCAACATGTACAGCCGTATGATACTTAGACACAACGTGTACAGCCGTATGATACTCAGCCGCAACGTGTACAGCCGAACATCTACAGCAGTATGATACTCGGCCACAACGAGTACAGCCGTATGATACTCAGCCACGTGTACAGCCGTATGATACTCAGCCGCAACGAGTACAGCTGTATGATACTCAGTCGCAACGTGTACAGCCGTATGAAACTCAGCTACAACGTGTACAGCCGTATTATACTCAGCCACGTGTACAGCCGTATTATACTCGGCCACAACGT
The DNA here is from genome assembly GCF_905171765.1 of Bufo bufo. NCBI lineage: Eukaryota > Metazoa > Chordata > Amphibia > Anura > Bufonidae > Bufo > Bufo bufo. The sequence goes on along the minus strand of NC_053393.1, from coordinate 411,725,237 downwards.
GTACAGCCGTATGATACTCAGCTACAACGTGTACAGCCGTATTATACTCAGCCACGTGTACAGCCGTATTATACTCGGCCACAACGTGTACAGCCGTATGATACTCAGCTACAACGTGTACAGCCGTATTATACTCAGCCGCAACGTGTACAGACGTATTATACTCGGCCACAACGTGTACAGCTATATTATACTCACCCGCAATGTGTACAGCCGTATTATACTCAGCCACAACGTGTACAGCCGTATGATACTCAGCCACAACGTGTACAGCCGTATTAGACCTCTTTCACACGACCATATGGCTTTTTCAGTGTTTTGCGGTCCGTTTTTCACGGATCCGTTGTTCCATTTTTTGTTTCCGTTTCTGTTCTGCTTTTCCGTTCCGTTTTTCCGTATGGCATATACAGTATACAGTAACTACATAGAAAAAAATGGGCTGGGGATAAAATTTTCAATAGATGGTTCTGCAAAAACAGCCCGGATACGGAAGACATACGGACGCATTTCCGTGTGTGTTCCGTTTTTTTTGCTGACCCATTGACTTGAATGGAGCCACGGAACGTGATTTGCGGGCAATAATAGGACATGTTCTAGCTTTCAACGGAATGGAAAAACGGAAATACGGAAACGGAATGCATACGGCCGGTAAACGGAAAAAAAAAAACCTGTCATGTGAAAGAGGCCTTATACTCAGCCGCAATGTGGCCCTGTTACGGCTATGCTCTGTGGTCATACCCTTCGATTGACGTGCTATATGCGGATATAAATCTGTAAAGGGAACCTTACACATGTTAGGTTACATGTTCTGTTACTTCATGTGTAGAATGGGCATCTGTCTTAGGAGACTGCTGGCACAGTGCGGGTTCAGGGGTCCCTGTTCTGTCACCCACACACTCCTATGGGTGTTTTGGACGGACAGTCTCCATATTTCCCAGCTGACATTGCTCACGTGACAGCCTATGTCAGCGCCCCCACTTGTAGAGCATGTAGCAGAGCGGAGCTGCCTCCCTGTGTACGTACGAGCTATGTCTGCGCTGATGGGAAGCAGAGGCTGCCGCCCTCCTCCTCCTCCTCCTCACACTCCCGCCCTCCCTCTCCTTGTTCGTCCTCCCCAGGCAGGGTCATCTGAGGACGAGCTCGGCGCCCTGCTGCAGAATCAGCTGTGGAGCTGTCCTCCCTGTGCCGCCTGCGCTGCCGGTGCCTCTGACTGTCAGGTGAGAGCCTTCCCTTCTGACCCGCCGTGCAGCTCCGTGTCCTCCGGCCGGGACAGGCGCTGCTCTGCGGGCTGTGCAATGTGCGCTCTGCCTGCTTCTCCACATGTCAAAGTTGCATTATGTCTGTGCCGCTGGAAACATGTATGTGCTGAGGTGGTTAATGCGGGCGGTGTGTCATGTGACTGCCATGGTAATGTGCGCGGAGGAGAAGCCGCAGGCAGCAGTTGGCGTGTTACTGACAGCTGACATGTTCCATTCAGTTCTCATGTGTGTCATACGTGTTCCATCTACTTCTTATATGTGTCATACGTGTTCCATCTACTTCTTATATGTGTCATACGTGTTCCATCTACTTCTTATATGTGTCATACATGTTCCATCTACTTCTTATATGTGTCATTTGTTCCATTCACTTCTTATATGTGTCATTTGTTCCATTCACTTCTTATATGTGTCATACATGTTCCATCTACTTATATGTGTCATACGTGTTCCATCTACTTATGTGTCATACGTGTTCCATCTACTTCTTATATGTGTCATACGTGTTCCATCTACTTCTTATATGTGTCATACGTGTTCCATCTACTTCTTATATGTGTCATACGTGTTCCATCTACTTCTTATATGTCATACGTGTTCCATCTACTTCTTATATGTGTCATACGTGTTCCATCTACTTCTTATATGTGTCATACATGTTCCATTCACTTCTTATATGTGTCATACATGTTCCATCTACTTATATGTGTCATACGTGTTCCATCTACTTCTTATATGTGTCATACGTGTTCCATCTACTTCTTATATGTGTCATACGTGTTCCATCTACTTCTTATATGTGTCATACGTGTTCCATCTACTTATATGTGTCATTTGTTCCATCTACTTCTTATATGTGTCATTGTTCCATCTACTTCCTATATGTGTCATACGTGTTCCCTCTACTTCCTATATGTGTCATACGTGTTCCATCTGCTTCTTATATGTTTCATTAGTTCCATCTACTTCCTATATGTGTCATACGTGTTCCATCTGCTTCTTATATGTTGCATTTGTTCCAACTACTTCCTATATGTGTCATACCTGTTCCATCTACTTCCTATATGTGTCATACGTGTTCCATCTGCTTCTTATATGTTTCATTTGTTCATCTACTTCTTATGTGTCATACGTGTTCCATCTACTTCCTATATGTGTCATACGTGTTCCATCTACTTCTTATATGTTTCATTTGTTCCATCTACTTCTTATGTGTCATACGTGTTCCATCTACTTCTTATATGTTTCATTTGTTCCATCTACTTCTTATGTGTCATACGTGTTCCATCTACTTACTATATGTGTCATACGTGTTCCATCTACTTCCTATATGTGTCATACGTGTTCCATCTACTTCTTATATGTTTCATTTGTTCCATCTACTTCTTATGTGTCATACGTGTTCCATCTACTTCTTATATGTTTCATTTGTTCCATCTACTTCTTATGTGTCATACGTGTTCCATCTACTTACTATATGTGTCATACGTGTTCCATCTGCTTCTTATATGTTTCATTTGTTCCATCTACTTCCTATGTGTCATACGTGTTCCATCTGCTTCTTATATGTTGCATTCGTTCCAACTACTTCCTATATGTGTCATACGTGTTCCATCTACTTCCTATATGTGTCATACGTGTTCCATCTACTTCCTATATGTGTCATACGTGTTCCATCTACTTCCTATATGTGTCATACGTGTTCCATCTACTTCTTATATGTTTCATTTGTTCCATCTACTTCTTATGTGTCATACGTGTTCCATCTACTTCTTATATGTGTCATACGTGTTCCATCTACTTCTTATATGTGTCATACGTGTTCCATCTACTTACTATATGTGTCATACGTGTTCCATCTTCTTCTTATATGTTTCATTTGTTCCATCTACTTCCTATATGTGTCATACGTGTTCCATCTGCTTCTTATGTGTCATACGTGTTCCATCTACTTCTTATATGTGTCATACGTGTTCCATCTACTTCTTATATGTGTCATACGTGTTCCATCTGCTTCTTATGTGTCATACGTGTTCCATCTGCTTCTTATATGTTTCATTTGTTCCATCTACTTCCTATATGTGTCATACGTGTTCCATCTGCTTCTTATGTGTCATACGTGTTCCATCTGCTTCTTATGTGTCATACGTGTTCCATCTACTTCTTATGTGTCATACGTGTTCCATCTACTTCTTATATGTGTCATACGTGTTCCATCTGCTTCTTATGTGTCATACGTGTTCCATCTGCTTCTTATATGTTTCATTTGTTCCATCTACTTCCTATATGTGTCATACGTGTTCCATCTGCTTCTTATATGTTGCATTTGTTCCAATTACTTCCTATATGTGTCATACGTGTTCCATCTACTTCCTATATGTGTCATACATGTTCCATCTACTTCTTATGTGTGTCATACGTGTTCCATCTACTTCTTATATGTGTCATACGTGTTCCATCTGCTTCTTATATGTGTCATTTGTTCCATCTCCTTCTTATGTGTCATACGTGTTCCATCCACTTCTTATGTTTTATTTGTTCCATCTACTTCTTATATGTGTCATACGTGTTCCATCTACTTCCTATATGTGTCATTTGTTCCATCTACTTCCTATATGTGTCATACGTGTTCCATCTACTTCCTATATGTGTCATACGTGTTCCATCTACTTCCTATATGTGTCATACGTGTTCCATCTACTTCTTATATGCGTCATACATGTTCCATCCACTTCTCATACGTGTCATACATGTTTTATTGTCATCTCTTCTCTCTGAATATTATATGACGCCATTACTTATATATGATGTGTATATGGATAGAGCCAGGACACTTATATGAGGGGCTGATAATTTAGGGTTCGTTGCCGGGGTCAGTGCTCATTATTGTCTTGCAGAGATACATGGGGGTCAGTGTGTCTTAAATTGCCAAAAATACTCTGATAGGTTCCTCATGGGGGAGATGAGACTCTGTGTACACCGCGGTGGTATGTGTGAGTGCTATATACGTGGGCAGTATACACAGTATATTATGTATGCTGACCTCTATGGTCGTGTCATATATATATATATATATATATATATATACCCACGACGGTTTTCATCTACTTTCTACATTGCGTGGATCAGAAAGTTGGCCTTGCCATTGTATGCCCTCTTAGTAAAAGTCTGGTCATTTGGGTGAGGTGCTGCCATCCTTGGTGCCAAGTTAGAAGCCTGGGTGCTATTGAGATGATGTCAGCGGAGGAGTCGCGAGGTCAGAGGTAGAGACAGTCAGCATGCTGCAGAGTAGCTCGGCCATGGTCAGCTGTCATAGGCATCGCTTTCTAGGTACCCCGAGCCGGGTCCCCTGCTGGTCCTGAAGGGGTGAACAGTTCACTGATGCCAGAAAGGATTATGTTTGGATTAACTGAAAGAGAGAGGGTTTTTTTTTTTTTTTTTTTTCCCTTTTAGCTTTTCGGAAGGATACAGCCTGTTCTCCCGGCGGAGCAGATTCCTGCATTCTTGATGAAGACATTGCAGGGAGACAGGTCGGATGGCAGAGCGTGCCAGCCAGTCTTTTATTGCAGACATTTTTGTGTAAACTAACCCAGTTCTGTCCACCCTCCCGCTCCCTCCCTTCATGGGCATTGTGCCAACTGTGAAGTTCACAGACTGCAGGATCTGCTCCCTCGTCAGGCCTGCGCTCCTCGGGCTTCCACTCCGGTGGCTGTGGTTCCCCGCTCTCTTCCATTGGGCCTTGTCTACAGCAGGCTCTTCAGGTCAGCGGTCTCGGTAGGATTAGCCGGCACTGTCGCTATGTTCCTGAACAGCAGGCTGGAGAATTTCCCTTCTCATGTGATCGCTTCTGTTGCTCATTTCATTGCTGTTTAATTGCTGCCAAAAGAAAAGTAATTTATTTTTAACAGTGACGCAGTGTCTGAGACTCCATTTCCAAGGGAAAGTGTCTCCTGACTGACTTAGAGGGTTTGTCTTACTTCAGCAAGTGGCATTTATCATATAGAGAAAGTTACTACAAGGCCCTTACTAATGTATTGTGATTGTCCATATTACCTCCTTTGCTGTTTGATTAATTTTTCCATCACATTATACACTGCTCATTTCTATGGTTACGACCACCCTGCGATCCATCAGTGGTGGTCGTGCTTGCACACTGTAGGAAACAGTACTAGGCTATGTGCGGTACTGGCCACCAGAGAGGCCGAGGCACGACCACCACTGATGGATTGCAGGGCGGTCGCAACCATGGAAGCGAGCAGTGTATAATGTGATTAAAAAAATGAACCAGCCAGCAAAGGAAGCAATATGGATAATCACAATACATTAGTAAGTGCCTTGTAGTAACTTCCTCTGCATGATAAATGCCACTTTCTGAAGTGAGAGAGCCCCTTTAACAGGGAGAGGGGAGAAGGCACCTCTGGCAGCAGCTTATTTCTCATAGAACAAAAGGGTCAGGCAGTTTAAACCCAATGTCCCCTAATATCAGTTGTTGGGAGGATACACATAAGAAGGTCCGGGGGTTCACCCAGCTTTAATCCTGCGCGGTCCACGTGATATATTCACTCTTCCAGCAGATTGTCTAGGGCGGCAATGCTTGATGAAAAAATATGATAAATGTTGTATGTATCTTCTGTGTGGGAAAAGACCACTGGAGGCCTTAGGCCTGAGGCTGCATGATAGAGATTCTTAAGACATTTCCTGTTCTGATTTCAGGACGTCACAGCAGCACAGAGCATCTTAAATGAACAAAAGCAGCACGTTTTGTGATTTTCCTTTTGGTGGTTGAGCGGCTGGTCCATTCTTTCTCTTTCCGCACAATTCCTGGCCGACTGGAACGTTCTTGATGCCAGTCTGTGGCCATGATGCCCTTCCCCTGCATTGTGCACAGTACAACAATAGGTGCAGTTCTTTCTGTCCTGACACCGGACTGTTTGTCTTTCTGCTCCATTTAGAAAGTGTCATCTGTAATACTAGAAAACATTGTATTTGTGAAAAATGTAAAAAAAAAATGCAGTCGTTACATCAAATTTAGAAATATTGCATAGTACTGACTTTTGAATGTTCTTGAATCCTTCATAATTTGACAATCTCAGAAATCTCATTTTCAGGGAAGGAGCCCGATGACTATTCTTTATGCTATTGCCACCTTTCAGATGCCGTATACAACAATGATCATGCCATGATATACTGGACAGAAACAATAGACCCTGGCAGTAGGTTATAGTTGAATTAAAGGGGTTGTCTCATCTCAGACAATGGAGCATATCACTAGGATATGCCCCCATTGTCTTATAGTTGCGGGTCCAACCCCGCAAAGTGGTGGCTGGAGGACTCTGGCCACCAGCAAGGTCTCTCCCCACAGAAGTGAATGGGAGCGCACCGCGCATGACTGGCCCCCGCTCCCATTCACTTCTATGGGCCTGACGGAAATAGCTGAGCCAGCACTCGGCTATTGTCGGCGGCCCCATAGAAAATGAATGTTGAGCGGCTGCGCATGTGCAGTGCATCCGCCAACACTTTTGGGACTCCGTTCTTGTCCACTGCTGGCACCCGCACCTATAAGACAATGGGGGCATATCCTAGTGATTTGCCCCCATTGTCTGAGATGAAACGGCCCCTTTACAGGACTTTCCTTGCCTCCAGAATAATATAGATAGAGTGTAAGGGACAGACCGAGTGCCTGATACCAGTCCTGTTCTGCCACTGAATGTGGCGAAGGCGACCGCACACAGGGGGAGGCCAGATGTGGAGGTCTTCACACTAGCTCACTTTTTTCCATAACTCCCATAGATTGCAGGGTAGAAAGCTGTGCATAAGCGTGACCGTTTCCAAATATTAAAGGACATCTGTCAGCAGATTTGTACCTATGACACCGGCTGACCTGTTACATGTGCGCTTGGCAGCTGGAGGCATCTATGTTGGTCCCATGCTCATATGTGCCCGCATTGCTGAGAAAAATGATGTTTTTTTGCAGAGAGAGCTGAGCCTCGAGGTGTAACTGCAACGCCCCCATTGCTCCTAGAGGCTCATTTGCATATGTCAAAACTTCATTTTTCTCAGCAATGCAGGCACATATGGACATGGGACGTGTTTCGGGCATTGAACTCAGTCATCTGTGTCTGGCCTAAAGGACCAAAACAAATTGTGATCCACAAAAACAGCAGCTCACGACTTAGTAAGGGCAGCTCACCGTTATGAATTCCGTTATTGCTTTCTGTTATAGCATGGTTGTAACGGAAAATAATGGAATTCGTAAGACGAAAATCAAAAGGGAAGCCGTTAAGAGGCATTCCGTTTTGATCCTTCATGATACAAGTCTGTGGGCAAGCAGAACGGATCCGTCTGGTTTCCGTTATGCAGGACGGAAAAGAAGAGAGAATCCAGTAACAGTGCGCTTCTAAGAAGTAACATGCCGCTGACCCAAAGACCAGAACTGAGTAAAAACTCCACTTTAAGTCAAACACCTAAGGCCAACATTTAAAAAGAAAAAATGGCAGGAAAAACTCCACCTCAGGAAAAACCTCCCTTAACCTAGTGAACAATGAGGGAGGTGTGTGAATCTGCAGAAGATGATACTGGAACCAGTACGGATGGCTCCTATAAACTTCAGCTGCTTTATACGAGATATTGCCTTGCAGCTGATGAGGGTTAATGGTTCTCATTACATCATTAACATACATCATTTCTTGTGTTTGATTAATGACAGCCTGGTAATTATTACTTAAGGGAAACGGCGTCTGTGTTCGGCAGTAACTCTAGTCAGCAATTAATTCTAATACAGTATACGGAACAGTAGTGCCAAACTGTGTTAACATTTCTTAAAGGTTGTTTCCAGGGGTGCACCACCGATGAGGCGAGGTGAGGCGATTGCCTCAGGCAGCACCAGGTAGGGACAAGTGGGGGGCAGCGGAAAGGCCTTGGGCATTGAGTGCTTTAGTTGTGAAAGCGTTCATGTCTGCATATTCAACCGTCTCGCCATATTAACCAGAATGTTTTGTAGCACTATATGTAATGTTTTCCAAGCATGCCTTTTTAAAGGGGTGGTCTTGGTTCAGAGCTGAACCCGGACATCCCTCCATTTTCACCCCGGCAGCCCCCCTGACTTGAGCATTGGAGCAGTTCATGCTCCAATGCTCTCCTTTGCCCTGCGCTAAATCACGCAGGGCAAAGGCATTTTTTGGAGATCCGGTGACGAACGGGGCTCTCCATGGGGCTGCCAGGAACCCCGGTGACGTCACCGGCACTGATGGGCGGGATTTAGAGCTGCCCTAGCCTGTAAAGCGGTTAGGGCAACCCTAAAGCCCGCCCATCAGAGCCAGTGACGTCACCGAACAAACTGAAGTTTCCGCCCGGCAGTGTGTTATTGAAAGCAAAAGAACCCGTGCCCTGCGCGATTTAGCGCAGGGCAAGGGAGCGCATCGGAGCATGAGATGCTCCGATGCTAGCCTCAGGGGGGCTGCCTGGGGGAAAATAAGGGTATGTCCGGGTTCAGCTCTGAAGCCGGACAACCCCTTTAACAGTAAGGCTAAAGGGAAGGGGTTAGGTTGAGAATTTGGCATGGGGGGCAGGCGTCATTTCAATTTTCACCTCAGGCAGCAGAAAGGCTGGATGCCCCCCTAGTTATGTCCAACATGTTTTTATCGCTCCAGTGTATGTAAAATAAAAACCAACTTTTGCAAATATTCTTGTTTAAAAATATTAAAACTCCTGCTATTAATACTCACTTTTTAGTCCCGTTAGGAAACATTACTTTTAGGGTCTCATGCACATGACCGTATGGTCCGCAAACCGGAGATCCTAATAATACAAATTCCGGCCACGTGCAGCCCACACTTTGCTCAGTTCTTGAAAGCAAATGGACAAGAGTAGGACATGTTTTATAATTTGCAGAATGGCCCTAAATTAGTCACACTGACCACTGTGTCATGCCCTGGTCCTGGCCGCAGTGGTGACGTTCCATGCACACCATCTCAGTGGCTGTATACTGCTGAAGTCAGTGACTGGCTGCACGGTGACCGGCTGTGCCTGGAACGTCACCGATGCAGCCAGGAAAATGACATCAGAGCTGCAGGATCGGAGCATGAAGCTGGAAGCTGCAGGGAGAAAAACGGGCAGTATGACTTTGTCATTTTATCATATTTACTTTCGCTGGGGACGTATTCATTTAACTTTGACAACCCCTTTAAATCAGTGCAAGGGTTTTGCAGGGCCACTGAGTTTATCACATATATTACCTTTTAAAACTCTGCGATCATTTATGGCGCTCACACAGTTTCTCATTCATTTGCTAGTCTTTGTATTTCATCAGAAAACCGTACACTCCCTATATACAGTATGACAGCTTACACAATGTCGCTTTATAATGCCAAATAACCTGTTAGAAAGAAAAGAACAAGCCATAGTGAGTCATCTGAGGACAGACGTTATTGAGAGATATATATATATATATATATATATATATATATATATATATATATATATGTGTGTGTATGGTGAGATGGTGACAGAAAACATGATTGGGGATCCAGAAAGTATGTATCTCCTCCAGGGAAAGCTGGATGAGATATAATGAATCCTGGAAAGCCGACTGTTCCTAGCAAAGAGTAGTTTGCTAATGGATATGGTAAGTTCTGTTTCGGGCCTGGGTTTTTATGGAATGATAAGCAGGTTGGTAGTAGGGTCTATCATTCCCTTCCTGACCAGTACAAGTACTCTTTGTAACACAGTCCAGCTCATTACTGGACTATTAGGCCTCTTTCACACAGGCGTTGCGGGAAAATGTGCGGGTGCGTTACGGGAACACCCGCGATTTTTCCGCGCGAGTGCAAAACATTGTAATGCGTTTTGCGCTCGCGTGAGAAAAATCGCGCATGTTTGGTACCCAAACCCGAACTTCTTCACAGAAGTTCGGGCTTGGGATCGGTGTTCTGTAGATTGTATTATTTTCCCTTATAACATGGTTATAAGGGAAAATAATAGCATTCTGAATACAGAATGCATAGTAAACTAGCGCTGGAGGGGTTAAAAAATAAATAAAAATAATTTAACTCACCTTAATCCACTTGACCGCGGAGCCCGGCTTCTCCTTCTGTCTCCTTTCTTCAGGACCTGGGTAAAGGACCTGTGGTGACGTCACTCCGGTCATCATATGATCCATCACATGATTCATCACCATGGTAAAAGATCATGTGATGGATCATGTGATGACCGGAGTGACGTCACCACAGGTCCTTTACCCAGGTCCTAAAGAAAGGAGACAGAAGGAGAAGCCGGGCTCCACGGTCAAGTGGATTAAGGTGAGTTAATTTTTTTTTTTTTTTTTTTTTTAACCCCTCCAGCGCTAGTTTACTATGCATTCTGTATTCAGAATGCTATTATTTTCCCTTTATAACAATGTTATAAGGGGAAATAATAATGATCGGGTCTCCATCCCTATCGTCTCCTAGCAACCGTGCGTGAAAATCGCACCGCATCTGCACTTGCTTGCGGATGCTTGCGATTTTCACGCAACCCCATTAACTTCTATGGGGCCTGCGTTGCGTGAAAATCACCGCTCATCTGAACAGCCCCATAGAAATGAATGGGTCGGTATTCAGTGCTGGTGCAATGCGTTCACCTCACGCATCGCATCCGCGCAGAATACTCGCCCGAGTGAAAGGGGCCTTATTAATGTGCAAGGTGTGCTCGAGAGAAAGAGAGCCGTCTGATGAGACAGAACCTGTCTGGAGAGACTGTTACTGACATTTCTAGCCTCAAAGTGGACATTTACTCCTGGTGTGTGAGGTAACACATGTTAATGTCATTTTGTTGGCGTGTCTGGTAGAAAGCCACTTGTATCGTCAGGGAAGCTCATGTGTTTAGTTAGCAGTGGTTGAGTTTTTGGTCCTGAATGTGAAGGCTGGAGGTTTATTGTGTGCAGCAAAATAAAAACCAGACAAAGCCCTGTTTGAAATGGACTTCTATGTCCTTGTCTCTGACTTCATTTGATCCCATTTTGCCCACGGTTACAGAGCTAATTGCCACAATATATACTGTCATTTTTATGACACTTTGAAAATCTGTATGTATCTACAGTACATGATGATGTAACTGTATTTGTTTCCTCGCAATCATGTCTGGTTGCAGACCCAATCTGCGAAGGAAGTCGGCCCGCTAAGCCCGGACCTCTTGGTTATATGTGAGTCAGATTGTTTCTTTTGCTTATTCAGATTAGTGTTCCTTTTTGGAAGGTGTCATCAAACATCTGAGGGTGCTGCAGTATTTGTCTGGCTGGCTCTCGGCATGTTTGCCGTGCTGCCGCCGCATCTCCTGCCCCTGTCCCCATTATAGTGAATGGGCCCGGGCCAGACTTCCGGCATCACACTTGTGCAAGCATTAGTACGGATCCGGTACAGCCTGCCGGACAAGCCTAACGCCAGTGTGAAAGAAGCCTAAAATACATTTAAGTTTTTGGGTGTAACATAAAGAAATGTGGAAAAGGTCAAGGATTATGAATACTGTTTCAAGGCACTGTAGAGAAAAGAGAAGAAACCTAAGCTGGCCACACATTTTAGGAGTCTATCACTCGAACAAGGTATCTCGTTCTGACCCCCTCCTACACGTACATGCTTGACCCGACTAGAGGGGAATAGGCTGCTGCTGGGCACCTCTGACGGAAGCTTATCTCCCTGAACAAAAGGAATGGCCAGTTGGATTTCAGTCCTTATCTACCCTGACATTTGTTGTCGAAGGAGAGTCAGGAGGCCCCCATACGCATTAGATGGTTGGCCGTCCTATTGAAATTTGTGGGTTTGGCCGAAGGTGCAGCATTGTAGAAATTTATTTAGTTTAGTAGCAGAGCCAAGGCATTTTTATGAAGATTATTATTATTTATATCAAGATCATTATACAAGAAATGACTGTGGCCAAGATTAGTGTCAATAGTGAGGCGAGGACAAATGTGGGATATATTCTTTAGGTGAAGTTGACAGGATTTCTCAGTGAGCTGAATGTAATAAAGGATGGTTTTGAAATCAAGTAGAACTTTCAGACATGATGCCTGGGGTTTAGAAAGGATGCTAGTGTTGCTCACAGAAATGAACACATCTGGATTAGGTGTTTAAGAAGAATGAGGAAACAGAAGAAGCCTAGTTTTAGAGAAAGTGAATTATAGTTCCTGAGAGGACAATGCAGCAAAAACAGCCGATAGACCTTCAATGAATTTTGGAGAGCAGAAGACAAGTCCACCGCTGTGTGTCATCAGCATTAATGTGCAGGAGTACAGATTTCCCTCTGGCCGTACAAGCTGGAATATTGCTGCCCCTGCCTGTATCAGCGCTGATCTTCTAAGGCATGGCTGGCATACATGGGTCTGGAAGGGTTTTTAAAGCAAACAGCTTAGTATTTTAGAAAATAGTAAAGGAAGGGTCCGTTGGTTACGACTAAGGGTACTCACCCGAAACGCGTCAACCTTGCCGTGCACCTGATGGTTATGTCTGTCGATGTCCATAACTAATAAAGAAGAGCTGAAAGAGGATTTTATTTGTCTCCGGGACCCTTCCTTTACTATTTTCTGCCTGCTACGGGAACACTTCCCCAGGGCCTCTGGAGCCGGGATTACATGCAGACCAGTTAGGTGAGCTGGATTATTTTTTCCTATTACAGCTTAGTATTTTAGTCTGTGACTGGAATCTCTGGGGGTGTTTGGCTGGGTTCACACTTGAGCGTTTTACAGCGCGTTCAAACGTGCTGTAAAACGCTCAACACATGAAAACCAATGCTTCCCTATGGCCCTGGTTCTCACTTGAGCGTTTTACAGCACGTTTGAACGCGCTGAAAAACGCCCTACGCTCAAAAAAGTTCTTGAGCTTCTTTGGGGCGTTTTGTTGCGCATTTGCGGCCATAGGACACTGCTGTCAATCAAACAAACGCGCGTAATACGCGCGTTGACTATGGACAAAAACGCGCACAAAAATGCGCGACAAAAACGCGCGTTAAACGCGCATATCAAATACGCTCAGGTCTGAACCCAGCCTTTGACCTGTCCCTTCCGCCGGCTCCTTGGTAAAATCTATAGTATTTGAGGCTTTAGCAGAGTTGGAGCAGGAAGAGCAGCGATGTGATATTGACAGCTGCTGTCCGGCGCTCGCTCCGCTCTGATAATAGCCTGCAGACCATGGTACAGGGCCCTTTTATAGGGCAATGATCGGGAACGAACTATGAACATTTACTTCTTATCCTCACCCGCTTTTTAGCTGCATTCACTTGGAGTAATGATTGGAGATGTATGGGCACTACTATGATTGTTCTCTTGTTTGTTGGCAGAGCATCCCTTGTTTGCACAGGGCGATGTGCTACCAACTAGTGTTGAGCACAAATATTCGAATAGTGAATATTTAGAATATAGTGCTATGTACTTGTTATATCGAATATTCAGCATTTTTTTCCATCTGAACACATGATTCCTCTCTGCTTCTTGCTTGTGGGCCAATGAGAAGGAAGCAACGTCAAGTTCACAACAATACTTAGTGCACCAATCAGTAATCTGTAGTCAGACCTGCTAAAATGTGAAGTTGCACGTAGTGCGATAAAATATTCTAATCACTGCCGATTAGCGCAATCGCGAATATATTGGAGCACTTCACTCTATCTGCACATAAAGCCATTGTAATGTTCGGCCGTGCCAACCATTTTCTCTAGTCTCAGGAAACCTATACCAGCTTGAAAAATGTAGCCAAAGTGACCCATGCCTGTATTTCGCGTTACAATTTCGATTTTTACATTGCCAATTTTTCGCATTCAATAAAATAATCTCAAATTCTCGAATATATGAAGAATATTCTACAGAATATTCGTGAAATATTGCGAATTTGAATATAGCCCCTGCTGCTCATCCCTACTGCCAACGATCAAGAATTTTAGGCGGTACATTAAAGATGTGATCACCCAATGAGCGTCTGGTCATTCTTCGGCTGATCATGGTACTTACACATTATTAGGAACAAGCATTGCATTGCCTAAAGAGTGTGCAGGTGGAAATAAGATGGTCCATTCTATGTGCCATTTAGGTTTCTGTGCATGCAAAAAGGAGTTTTGCTGTCCGACCAATTGTAATGGGAAGGAAGATGCCAATGACAGAGTTATGGTGGATTTAGACTGGACAATTCTGCAGCTGATTGTCGGGAAGGAAGCGTTCCTTCCCGGCAGTCGGCTGTTCGTTCAGTGAAGGAGACCGCACATTTACATGCAGCGATCTCCTTCACTGTATGAGGACGGAAGATCACTATCATGCAGAATCATGGTTTCTGAGAAGCAGGAACTATGATCGGTGGTGTCTGCATGGACGAGAGGATCACCCGATGAACGAATGTTTCGCTCATTCATCGGGTGATGGGCAGCACGTTTACATGGGTGTATTGTCAGGAACGACTGTTCTCAGGGAGATTATTGGCTCGTGTAGTGAAGTAAAATAACTGGGCAAGAGGAAATCTGCTGACCTTGCAATGAACAAGCAAATAAACCTAAAAATGCATACTGCAGACGTGCTTTTATATCATTTTGAATTAATATTACGGTTATATTTAATATACTATCATGTGAAGCTCCTAGTGCACCTTTTGGTCAAATAAATTCTTTGAGGCCACCTGCCATACAACGACAACCTCTCACAACACAGTGTACCTGTACAACAGGAGACTTGCCTCTCTCTTTTCTGGACTAATTCTACAAAATGAGCTCAGGTTATGTAGAAACCAGACTTATTCGGTTAGAACTGGAGCAGATTTTAGTGCGGTTCCGATCAAGCAGTCACTGGTGCAGTCTCCATGCGTAGGTGAAGGGAGGCCCCTTTACAAAGGCTGATGCACAGACAATTACCAGGATGATCTGAACACTCACAATAATTGCTTAATCATTAGTGGAGATGAGAACTATTAAATGCTGCAATCATCTGTTCTGTATGGAGAAGAAGGATCGCTCGTCCCCATACACATTCATTGGCGGCAGAGGCCTGCTTACACAGGATGGTCTGCTGCTCAGAAATGAGGACCACTTGCTCATTCATCAATGAATGAGACTGGGCCTCTAGAAAGGATAGTAGGGAGATTACAATGTGCCAGGAGAAAAAAATAGCGTCTTTGTAACTGTTCTAATAAAGGTTGCACATTTGGTAGCCTACGTACAATGGTTATCAATTCAAGCAGTCCTTAGAAACCGTATTATTATCTAAATTATCCATGGTTTAGCTATAGTCTACCAGCCTAAAAGTATACTGTATAGTAAAACAAGCTACCAAATACCCAATAATGTGTAGTTACGTACTGTATAAGACTGCTGTATATCCAAACTAATACACAAGAGGATATTTTAGAAGGATGAAGAGCGGAGGGAGTCTTAGTTGTAGAGGACTATCCTTCTAAAAGCCCGACTCTTACTTCTCTGGAGACAATGGGACCTGAACGCGCCCTTACTGTACCTAGTTTCACTTGTATCATGTTGTATGTTGCACGTTGCATATTTTATGTAGGCGTTTACCCCTCCCACTTGGCAGGGATTCAAACTTATGAAATGTGTCCAGGCAGTGTTCTTTTTAAGTATCTGACAAAAATATTTAGGTCTGTATTTTTCCAGTTCAAGGATTTATGACATTGTATAATATTCTGCTTAAGGAAGAAGAGCAGCAAACAAAAAGCGTTGTACTTCCGGTTTAGCACATTGTGTGTATTGTATGTTGGGTAAATAAGAATATGTTTTAAGTGAAAACCAGAGAAACCAACAGAACAGCAGCACAACGCCTTACCAAATCCGGTGTAAGTCCATATAGAAAGTGGTGCACGCATAAAAATAAAGAGAAACTGCAGCACTTCCAAGTCTTCCAAGATAAATTTTTTTTGCCCACTAAAATAAGGGTTCTCCCGAACAGAAACCTAACTGACCCCACCATAGTCAATGAGAGCTGTTAGACTCAGTTACTGTCAGGTATGTGCTGAATGTGGCATGTCCTTTTATTTTCGTTCTTCTGCTCCGGAAATAAATAATGCAGATGTGAAAGAGCCGTTACCCTGTTTCTCAGACTTGTGGAGCGTTACCAATGTAATGTACACGAGTTAGAACGCAAAGACTAGTGGTGTGCCATGGGTTCTGTAACTTTACACTGTACAAGTTTTTTGTGCTTCCTGTGTTTTTACTTCCAGCATGGTTTCTTCATTGTGGCAGTTGATATATAGCGCCAACAAATAAAAAATAAACAAAAAAAACCCCTCACCTATGGCACTTGCAGAAACACACTGAAGGCAGCAGGATCTGATGCTCCCAGCGTGATCATGTGACCTCAGGTCCTGCTGCCTCCAGTGTGGAGTGAGTGTTCCTCTTCCTATTTTATTTGTTGGCACTATATATACTGGGGGCACAGCTTGGGTGCTAATATAGATACTGAGGGTACTAAGTAGGCTAATATCTGTACTGGGGGTGACTATAACTACTAGGGACACAAATGGTGATGTATTTTTTTTTAGTTCCCTGCTTCCTGTGCCGCTCATCTGCTTGTTTTTAACTGCTGTTAGATGGGTGCACTTCTGTCTAACTGGCCGTTAAAAACTGGCCCATGAAAATGGCCAAAAATAGGAAACATGTCCTTTTTTTTTTTTTTTTTGACGCCCGCTATGCACTGGCTGTTAAAAAACCACCCATGTGAATAGCGCCATAGACTGCAGTGGTTCTGAAAACAGCCATGTGATGGCCATTTTTCACTTGTGTTTCAATGTACCCTATGAAGCCAAAAATATCTGATCCCAAAAATATCTGAAACCTTTAGAACATCTTAAAAGTGTTGTCTCACTTCAGCAAATGGCATTTATCATGTAGATAAAGTTAATACTAATGAGGAAGAAACTTCCGATCAGAAAGACCAGAGTGAGATGCCCGCGCTGGTAAGAGAACTAACTGAGAAATTGAACCCTCAATAGAGCATGTAATATGCTTTACCTTCAAATAGAGTGGAGTCTCTTTTACCTGTCCGCCAATGGGGGGAATAGTGTTAGTGTCTTCGTGCCTTTAGTATCCAGCTGAGTGGCTTTTGAAAGTTCTTGCTCAACCTCCCAGCACGACGTCGCTCCGGCTGGCAGCAGACGCTCGTGCGAGGGAGCTTGCAGATCGGATACCGGATCGGATCTGCAAGCTCCCTCGCACGAACGTCTGCTGCCGGCCGGAGCGACACCGTGATTGGCGGACAGGTAAAAGAGACTCCACTTTATTTGAAGATAAAGCATATTACATGCTCTATTGAGGGTTACATTTCTCAGTTAGTTCTCTCACCAGCGCGGGCATCTAACTCTGATTGGAAGTTTCTTCCTTGTTGTGTACATTGCTAGTGAGTCAGAGCAGCGGACTCCTCTGAGATACCCAGTAGCGGCCCCCGACAGGGAGAGGGAGGACGACACTGACCTTAGCGCGGGTGTCACTATCTCTTTAAACAAAAAGTTAATACTAATGTATTGTGATTATCCATATTGTCTCCTTTGCCGGCTGGATAAATTTTTCATCACATTATGCACTGCTCGTTTCCATGGTTACGACCCCCCCACCCCCTACAGTCCATCAGCGGTGGCCTTGCTTGCACACTATAGGAAAAAGCGCCAGCCTCTCTGGTGGTCGGGACGGTGGGAGTCCACCCAGCCATACATGCGCAGTAGCTCCCATCCCATAAGCCCTGGAAATGAACAGTGTATAATGCAATGGAAAAATTAATCAAGCCAGCAATGGAGGCAATATGGGCAATCCCAATACATTAGTAAGTGCCTTCATAAATGCTATTTGCTTGAAGTGAGACAACAATTTTAAGATGTTATCAAGGTTTCATATCAGACATTTTTGGTTTCAAAAACTGCATCAAAAAACCTGAATGTGTGTCAGCACCCATAGGGTACATTTGCACAAAAGTGAAAAATGACCATCCCACGGCCGTTTTCAGAATACAAGCCCCTTGTATTAAAGGGTTAGTCTGCGTTCAGAGCTGAACCCCGACATATCCCCTTCTTCACCCAGGTAGCATCAGCGCAGGGCAAGGGCTGTTTTGTTTATATTTTACTAAAACAGACATGTCAGGAGAGAGTAACCATCCACTAAAGGTTTTTACTATGACTGTGCTATTGATAACCTATCTGATAGCTCATCAGTGTCAGATTGGTGGAGGTCCGACACCCGGCAGCCCTACCGATCAGCTGCTAGTGGGAGGCATGGCCACTGGAACTAACCCAGTGTAGAGAGCTGGAAGCACACAGCTCTGTACACTGTGTAGTGGTTGTGCCAGGGTACTGCAGCTCCTCACCCATTCTGCATGCTTCCAGCTCTGTACACTGTGTAGTGGTTGTGCCAGGGTACTGCAGCTCCGCACCCGTTCTGCATGCTTCCAGCTCTGTACACTGTGTTACATAGGCCTTGCTCACATTTCCATTTGGAGATCTGGCAGGCTGTTCAGGCACAGAGCAGCCTGCCGGTTCAGGCACAGAGCAGCCTGCCGGTTCAGGCACAGAGCAGCCTGCCGGTTCAGGCACAGAGCAGCCTGCCGGTTCAGGCACAGAGCAGCCTGCCGGTTCAGGCACAGAGCAGCCTGCCGGATCACACAGATCTGGCGATGCTGGATCCTCTACTTCATTGTGAGGTCTTATGTTGGCTACGGCTCCTGGTGTCGGACCCCACTAATCTGATACTGTTGACCTGTCCTAAAGAAAGGTCATCAATAGCAAAGTCCTGGAAACCAGTAAAAAATTAGTACACAATAATCCATATACGGAAGAATTGCCAGTATATACGGTTTTTCTCATTTTTTTTTTTTTTTTTTTTTCATTTCTTCTTCACTTCATTTTCTAATCCATTCCATTAGGATTGTACAAGTGTTCTGTGTACTGAAGTATATTGCTTATAATGCATGGAGTTGCCAACCTGTGACAGTGCCAGTCCAGGGAATTAGTAATGTTTTTTTTTCTGATATTGGGCAAATCATCAAATCTTCCGATACGGATCCAATGATCCAGCTATATCCTTCTGAAGGTCCTGGCAAACCCCATTCATTTTCTTTGCACTGCTACGTGTATTTCTTAAGCCAGGATAGCATAACATGCAGATGGAATATACCAGGGCTCCATGGTATGTGTCTGCGCATTTGTTAGTGCTGGCAACGGCTGGATGGAAATTTGAGATTGTAACGGCACATATATCATAATTAACACTTTTATAGCTTCTGTCTACAAATGTACTGTATGCTTCAGGAGCAGATTGGTTTACATGTTCCCAAGGAGAGAGGCCGAGCGCAAGCTGCTGTTGTGTAGGTCTTACGCTAGTTTGCCATTTTGGTAGAACTCATGGCATGCATTTTTGCCAACCTTATTAAGCAGAATATGTGGAAATAAAAAAAACTTTCTAACCGTACATGGCACAGGATGATGACCCGAATGATAAACCATATTGTGACAAATACAAATAAGATACCATATTAGTCTTAATAACTTGCGTAATTGTAAGAAAATATTTGGCATTAGTGGTTGTAACACAGCAAAATGTGGATGCCAAGCCGACACTAGCCACCAGCTTGTCATGTAACCTCTAGTATATAATGCAGAACGTTTGTGTGCCGGGATCTTATTTTAATATTTAACGTAATATATGCATTGGTGATTATAAAGCAATTGCAGTGCTGCGTTTCTTTGTCATGGATGCTATGGTTTCCCACATATTGCGGTATAACTATAGCCTCTTCAATAATACAGTGCAGTAGGATGTAGTATATAATGGGATATGTTTAAAGGGATTGTCTTACTTCAATGCCTTTTTATAATGTAGAGAAAGTTAATGCAAGGCACTTACTAATGTATTGTGATTGTCCATATTGCCTCCTTCACATTATACACTGCTCGTATCGAGGGGTCATGACCACCAGGCAATCCTGCAGTGGTGACTGTACTTGCACACTATAGAACAAAGTGCCTATGTGCACTCCCACCGTCCTGGCCACAGGAGAGGCTGGTGCTTTTTCTTGCTGGATTACAGGATGGTCGTAACCCCTGGATATGAGCAGTGTATAATGTGATTGAAAAATCATTGATTTGATTTAATCAAGCCAACAAAGGAGGCAATATGGACAATCACGCTTTAAAATCCTATTGAGTCATGGTTGAGGCATGGCCTCACAGATTGCCAGTGTACCAATGCCAGGCAAAAAGGGCTCATGCACACGACTGTATATTTTTTTCCACATACAAATTTTTGCCAAATCCACTTCAATGGTGGGGCGTTGTGTGCTGTCCACATCCGTATGTCTGTTCAGCGGCCACACAAAAAAAAATAGAACATGTCCTATTCTTGTCCGTTTTACGTCAATTTGCGGATCCCAGAGCAGGCTACGGGGGTGTGCACGAGCCCTTAATGCTGCGGAATGCGAAGTATTTCAAAGCATTATTCTAGTGCTCAAACGACTGCAACTTCTAGTCCCTTAGTGGGACATTAAAAAGTTATAATAACATCACAAAAGTTTTTTAAAACCTAACCCACCAAAAAATTATAAAACTATGTAAATAGATATATTGTACTTCAGTATTTATAAAGACACGTAGAAAATACATAATATCATTTAAACTGGATTATAACAAAAAAAAATGTTTTCATAAAAAGTACTAAAACGTTAGTTAACTTTATTCTATGGATCAGTAAGATTAACTTTATTATTTATACCTGACAGTGCACAGTGTAAGAAAAACACATAAAATTGCAGATTTGCACGTTAGTTCCGTTCACCCTTTAAAACAATTAATAAAAGTCAATGAATTATATGTAACTACAACCCCAAACCATCGCACAGCTTTGTTAACTGAGAAAAAAAAGAAGTTATGAAAAAATGGAAAGCCCTTCCCCCAAAATAGGCCCAAAAATAGAACAGCCCTTAAAGGGTTAATGTAGTTATGAATGTCCTATATAAAAAAAAAAAAAAAAAAAAAAAAAAAATTGCAATTAAAATTTAAATAATAGGTCCTTTTCTAACTCTACTCAATTGTCTGTCCTTCAGGTTACAGTGGGGTCGTTCTCGTTTTCATAATCCGAAGCCTTGTAGTCAGATGATAAGTGTTGTAGTAGTGTCATGTAGCCAAAACAAGCAGTTCTGGTTTCACAACTGGTGAGATATCAAATGAATGAGTAGCAATAAAACGGAAGAGACAATAGGATCATAAACTCCCTTTTTATGGATCAGAGATTAAACAACGCCAATTCGGTGCCCAAACCCCAGGGCTATCACTTCTGTGCGAGATTGCGCCACTTCTTGTGGACGATACGTATTTGCCTAATAGGCGGTAAAGAATCCCGCATTTGTGTTTGGAGAGTTCGATCCACGTGTTAATAGCTGCTTGTCCTTTGGTTTCCACATTATGTGCTTTCTGCTTTCAAACTAAAGTGAAAAGTCAATCTTTGCTTCCTCGGGAATTTAAAGGCGCCTGACGTCAGTTGCGATCTGTACTCCATGTGTGGTCAGCATTCGTGTGCAAGAACTCGCTTTCTGTTCTGGTCACTTGCACAGGATGAGCAGATAAGAAAACTTTTTGCTTAGTTTGTGACATGATCAGCAGATGATTGTAAGTGTTCTCGCAGTCATGTCACACGAATGTATTGGGTATAGGACAGTGCATATATACGCAGACCAACACGAAAAGGCTGCTGATAGATAGACATAGCTGCCAGCAGTCCTGGATACAGGGGACCACCAACTGCAAGGCATTTTGGGGTGGTTGTGGCCATTTCCTGGCATTTTGGGGTGGTCAATTATATGACTGAAATGATGTTAGCAACTGTGCAGCATAGTAAGTCGATCTGCTCGTGCAGTCGCCTCTCATACAGGTAACATTCTTGCTGGCAGCACCTTCCATGTTTACACGAGGGATTGTTCTGCCGACAAAGCATCTTCTTACCAACAATTGTTTGGGACATTATTGCATCATGTAAAAGTCCCTTGTACTGGCTGTCCCACAAAATATATCTTTCGAACAAGCACCTGGACATGAATATTTTTGTAATTGCATGTCATTAATATTTAGGTAGTTTTAGAAAAAGCAGAGCCTCTAGTAATAACGGCAATGCCCCCTTGCACCGAGAGTACAAATCTGCTGACGGATGCCCTTTAGCCCTCTTTCACACTACCGTTTTTTTTTTTCAGTTTTGCGGGCCGTTTTTGTGTTCCGTATACGGAACCATTCATTTCAATGGGTCCGCAAAAAAAACGGAATGTACTCCGTATGCATTCCGTTTCCGTGTTTCCGTATCTCCGTTCCGTGCAAAGATAGAACATGTCCTATATTTGGCCGCAAATCACATTCCGTTGCTCCATTAAAGTCAATGGGTCCGCAAAAAAAAAAAAACAGAATGCATCCGTATGTCTTCCGTATCTGTTCCGTTTTTTGCAGAACCATCTATTGAAAATGTTATGCCCAGCCCAATTTGTTCTATTTAATTACTGTATATGCCATGCGGAAAAACGGAAACAAAAAACGGAACGGATCCATGAAAAACAGACCACAAAACACTGAAATAGCCATACAGTAGTGTGAAAGAGGCCCTAAAGAGGACCTTTCGCTGGTCCTGAGGTTACAATATTAGTACCTGGCAGTGTAGGGCTTTATTAGGAGATGTCAGGGCGCTTTTTTTTCACATTGGCTGTTCTGTTCCCCCACTGTGCCCCCTGCACACCTCTGCTGCCTTGTATGCTAATTAGCAGCATCGGTACAGGGAGGAGGAGACGGCCGGGTTTCTCAAGCTCTGACCTGCCATAGATTTCATTCTGGCGCGTGACTTGCCGGACAATGAGCCTAATATATGGTGAGGCCTGCGCCTCGTGATGTATTTGGTGCATCATCCAGCAGCGCAGGACATCTCCCCCAGTGTGTCTATAAATCTGGGGTAAGCCATATATGCCAGTTTTTTTTTTATGAAAACTGTGCCAAATTTCTGATGCATTTAGCTTTTTCAAACAAAGCGCAGTAATCATTGATTTTATATGTAGATTTTTTATGTTGTCCTTCTTCTTTTCTTTCCTTGCACTTTATAGGCACTTGCACCCCACTCTTCCGTTCACCCAGGGCACTCAGGGAACCCCCTTCTTGTGATCAGCGATCATACGTTTATCTCCTATCCTGTGGATAGATTACAAATGTTGTTCAATCCATAATAAATTGTGTAATCCAAAATTGTGAAATAAACGTGTCCCCTTCTTACTGCTATGTGTATTGTAATATATTCATAAATGGCTTCTGTACCTTGTAATATTGTAGCTTATATCAGATAATAGGTCTGATTGTGTAGATAGACTGTGCAGTAATTCAAATCTACTGAGTAGGTATGACCTGCTACAGGCAGACACAAAGGAACATGGCAAATGTGTGCTAAATCAACCCAGAGCAAACATATTGTGTGATAGCAGCCATGCATTCTCTTATGGAGTGCAGAATATTCAGGCAATGTTGTTTTTGTGGGATGGTGTGACTTGTAACGTTCTCTGTTGTTTAGCCTGATATTCATAAAAATTTGGGCATTCACATTTGTTGCAGTCATTTTGAGCTCACATATATTATTTTATTAGATAACAATATCTTGCATGCTCATGCTCCTAGCTGTATCGTAGATCTGGGTTACGGCACCCATTGTACTCTCTGGACCACATACTGTACTTTTGTATGCCTCTGCTATTATACGGACAAAAACAGAGGTACAGTACTAAGTTTGAATACTTAAGAAAAAAATGGAGGTGCCACATGACCACACAAGCTGTGTAAGTGGGGGACATGGCTGGACATGGCACTGGACAGCTGCATGGTGTTAGGGCTTAAGTCGCAGTGTAGTCCATCATGCCTAATTAGCACACATTAGCTACCCCAAACTAACCTGATAGGTCAGGCAAAGTAACTCAGATCCCAGACTCCCACTGGATGGCATCCTCAAGCAAACGGAAGCGGTATTCAGTGTTTTTTTTTTTTTTTTTTTTTCTGGAGCCCATCATGGATGGGCTTTCATAGCCGTAGGGCAACAAAGTGGGAGATGAGTCTGCACTCCATAGTGCAAAAAGTTTCCTAGCAGAAATCTTGGACATTTCTCCCCTCACACTGCAGGATCCTCCCTCTCCTACCTCTGCTTTTAGTGGCACCAATGCAATCTTTACATTGTGGGATATGTAGCAAGGCTTGAGTCATTCTGTAAGCTGGAGATTAAGGGGGGAAGTTATCATTCCTATTATGCCTTCTTTTGGTGTAGAAAAGTCGCAAATCCACCAGATTTGCAACTTTGCAAAGCATTTGCAACTTTTCTAGTCGCAATTTGAATTTTATGCTGCCCTTTCAAGTTTTCTAAAAAGGGTTGTGGCTAGGGTGGAGTGAGGGTGTTGCAAGAACGAGGCCATCGCCCCCGCTAAGTCATCATTATTTACACCAGAAACTGCCATACATTTCATTCTGGTGCACAGAGGTCCGGAGAGGGCAGGTACAGTTATTTATGACAAAACCTGCTCCTCGTTACATGCTGGCCCCATATTCTTGATGGACAACTTTGCTCACTTCACCAACAAGTTCACTGTTCTTAAGATGAAAACCCTTGGGAGACACCAGGGCTCTCAACAATTTTCGATAGATCAGAACTCCAGATATATACTGAACATCTTCTATATGCTTGAAGATGCCAACGATTTCAATTGGGAATATAATAATCGAATGAGAGGCCTGCTGGAGGCTACATCTGCATGCTACAGGTAATTTTTAATGTGATGCTAGGAAATCCTGAAGATACTGTTATAGAAATTGATCAAACCCACTGCACAATAGAATCCTGTAATATTGATCTCGTAGGACCCTGAGATGTAGTGTGCTGGGTCCACATTTTTCCTTTGATTGGGCACAGCTACAGCTACTTTAAGACCTATCCTTCAGGACTTTAAACAAAAGATGAGCATTTTCTCTCTGCTTGAAAAAGGGGCTTGACCAAATGGTTGCATTCCTCTTGGGAGTCCCATGTCTCCCTTATATGATAATCCGACCTATCCACCAAGACACTTTCTTTGGTTGACCTTGGAGAGGGCTCAGGGTGGGTGAAGTGATGATGGATGTTCTGCAATTACAGCCTTTATCCTCCACGAAAAGTGCCTGTTTGGAGAGGACTTTGTCCTGGTTGGCGTATACACAACTGAAGTCCTTTATAGGATCCTTTCAATTTAAATTTATCTTAATGTCTGAAACCTGACCCAGGTTTCGCATCTGTCACATGTACTTTCTACCCTTTACATATGGTGTTGCTCTCACATGCATGAGCAAGTGGGAGATGCATAATGGCAACCACATGACAGGTGAAGAGTGCCTAAAAGTGTTCCTTCCCTCCATAAATTGTCAGTTGCTCTCTGGGCCCAGGAGGAGAACTTTAAAGTCCTCTCTAGGTGGTATAGGCGCTCCTATGCTTTGCACTAAATCTATCCCATGGTCTATCTTTTCTTTATATTCTTTTCTGGCAGGGAAACAGATTACTCCTTCTGCTCAAGTGGCTTTGCTATCTCTTACCCTAGGCTCCATTTGTCAACGTATGTTAATTGCAGCTTGCACAGTTAGGCCTTGCCATTGCAAACTCACTCATGGACCTACACTGCAGGAGTGGTTGTTCGAAATGTGCCCTCTTCTGAGAATGGCCTCCTACAGCTACAACACCACACAAAGCTCTAAAAACTGCAATCATCTTTATTAATACATGATTAAAATGACAAAGAGATATATAATAGACCCATACCCACATAAATGTGAGAGAACATGTGGAGTCAGTTATCTAAATCTCTGCATCCATTACATATCTAGCACAGTGGAAACCCATCACATTACCCAAAGGGCCTTATACTAAATCAGGATACCCAAGTGCATGAAATATGCATAAATCAATTGATAAATACAGACCCCAATGGCTCCTACGGCCCCCAGCACTGTTTTGCAGTCACTTCTTCCTAGGGGATCCCCTCAGGAGAACTCTTTATGAGAATGGACTAAGTAATGGCTGAAGCTTATAATAGTTTATAAGGTTGCACTCCTTCGGCAGTGCTCTATAGATATCAAGAGAGACTACAGGTTTGTGGCCTAGCCTTTCCAATTAACTCCCCGATGGCAGTTGAACGCCCATAATGAGTGTCTAAGACTCTTTTGGAGCCAAAGCTAACTTGCACAGACAACGCTCTCTATGAAATTCCCCTGCACCCCCCCTCTTTGTTTTGTCTGGTGTGTCTTCTCATGTCTGTTCTCTTTATTTCCTTCTTTGTGCTTTCACATTCTGCTTACTCTGCTCACTTATAATTCATATCCTAATGATTAGATATTGTTATTCCTACTTTCGCAACTTATCTGGAATCTCCAAGATTGCTATTAAGCTTGAACATTGTAACATTTCTTTATTTTCGCCGGTTTATGTATGTATTATTTGTGGCGGACGTTGAATACACAATATTGTTTTTCTATCAAATGTAATGCACTTACTGTAATTATGAAAAAAGTGTATACATAATATGGGCAAGAAACTGAGTTCACATGTAAAGTCTATTAACATGTTTCACTATTTTAAATATGGTTATAGCGGCCATCCAGACCCCCGTTACTCGGGCTCATTTGCCTTAATACACAGCAGCCAATCTGAAGAGGCAGAGCTGCAGGTAGGAGGGAGAAAGCAGCAAATGGTGAATGCGACATGGACAAATACACATTCTTTAGCTAGAAAATATCTTTATTATTGCAAATCTTTCTAAACTTTGACATTAAAGGGGTTATCCAACACTAACAAATGCTCCCCCATATGCCGGGCCCCTCACACTGATTCTAATTACCTGGCCCCCTGCTCCCTGCACCGCTCCTGGTCCCCGCATTGCCGCCACTGCTTTTCCCCGTGCTTTTCATCCGGTGGGGGCAGGGTTTGGCGTATACGGGGACGAGCTTCCCTAGCGTCACCCGCAATACTAGGGAAACTCGTCACCGCCTGCCATCGGCTGCCTTCCCTGTGACAGCAGATGTTTTCATCCGCGCACAGGGAGAAGCAGCGGCGGTTATGCTGGGACCAGGAGGGGCACAGGGAGCGGGGAGCCAGGTAAGTATATTCATTGTGAGGGGCCTGACATATGGGGGAGCATTTGTTAGTGTCAGATAACCCCTTTTAATAATATTCTGGACACTTTCTGCTGTCTACATGTACATGTTCGCAAATGCCATTTTGGCCACAGTGGTCAGATATTAAATTGTAGTGAAGTTTTTTTTTTTTTCTTACATGTAGTAATGTGACGCGTCTTCCATTGAAGCAGATAGAGGAACATTTTGTATAACATGTCTATATGAAAACGGGCCCTGATCCCCTGTCATAGCTGGAGACCTGTCCAGGCGCCCTGCAGAGTCGAGCATCAGAAGAGGAGGCAGCTGCTTACTGTGAAGAGTAATCCTTACCAAATTCCACCAGCGGCAGTTCAGACCTTGTGTAGAACCATCTGGCTGATTTATATGAATACAGCTCTGGGTTCCATCACCCTAGCTATGGGTTCCTCTTTAGTCCTGCTCTTCTGGTATTCCTTGGAACCTGGTTAGTGCTTCCCTCAAACCAACTAAATCTGGCATGTTTTTACCAAAGATGGCAAACTCTGTCTACTCAAAGATGCTTGCCATGGGTAAGGCTAGTTTCACACTAGCGTTAAAACCATCTGGAAGGCTGTTCCGGCAGAAGAACAGCCTACCAGAGTTCATCTGCCAGGCCCCATTGACTATAATAGAACCCGGCAGGGATCCGGCCTGTTTCCAGCACATTGGATACAATGAACTGTGGCAGACTGCTCCTGATGGTTTTAATGCTAGTGTTAGACTAGCCTAAAGGGACAAAATATAAAATTATGTAATGTTTTACCTTTATCTACAACAGGTTTCTTTTAGGTAGGAATGGAGGTTCCCTGCAAAAACCTATTTCAGGTGTTCCTGTAATGCTATAAGAGGAAGGCACCACTTGTATCACGGAGGTGCTTCCCATAGTCAGAAAGGAAATATACAAACACTAGACTAGAGTGTACACATATTACCAGAGAAGGGCCATAATGGGTGAGATTTGGGCTTATTATGGCCCTTCTCCACTTAGGCTACTTTCACATTAGCGTTTTTCTTTTCCGGCATAGAGTTCCGTCACAGGGGCTCTATACCGGAAAAGAACTGATCAGGTATATCACCATGCATTCTGAATGGAGAGTAATCCGTTCAGAATGCATCAGGATGTCTTCAGTTCAGTCATTTTGACTGATCAGGCAAAAGAGAAAACTGTAGCATGCTACAGATTTATCTCCCGCGAAAAAAACTGAAGACTTGCCTGAATGCGCAGACCTTTAAAAATGAGAAAAAAATTAATACCGGATCCGTTTTGCCTGATGACACCGGAAAAACGGATCCGGTATTGCAATGCATTTTTCTGACTGATCAGGCATTTTTCTGACTGATCAGGATCCAGATCAGTCAGAAAAAATGACATGCGTTTGTATACAGTTTGCCTGATCAGGCAGGCAGTTCAGGCAACGGAACTGCCTGCCGGAATCAAACAACGCAAGTGTGAAAGTACCCTTATGTGTGTACTAAGTGTACTTTTTAAGTGTTTTTGACGTTGTGCTGTGGTTGAGGCTGTATCAGGGAGTCACCCGCAGTGATAGGATTGGAAATCAGTGCTCTATGATAAGCAAAGTTCTGTGTTGCTTTCTGCGAATGGGATTTTTTAAATAATCCTGTTCATGATGTGCAGATTCGCTCTGGTAGACAGGGTGTGCGGACGCAGTACAGAGGCAAATTTCCAGTTCTTAAATCAAACGTCCGTGTTTATTCTCACGTAAAGCAAAAACAAAACGTCACTTGGCAGTCTTGGTGTTTGTTCACACACAATGGAAAGTCCACATAACAAAAATCACCTTGTTGGCAGTTCTGCCTCCAGCAGTCCATAGCAGGCTTTTAGGTGGCCCGTTTCCCTTACAGATGGGTCTCAGCCCTCCAGCACGGCACAAGCCTCAGATCCCAGCACACACTCCTCCTGAGCTCAACTGTCAGACTGAGGTAATCCTCCTCACCTGGCAGTGCTGGCTGTTTTAGGCCTGGCAAAACCCGGCCTGGAACATGGGGAGTAGTCACCCACCCAGCACTTTGACTACTCCAAGTAAGAGCTGTCCCGGATCAGCTATACAGCCATACTAAGTATTAAGGTGTCAAACAGCAACTGCTGCTGACACATAAAAACCGTCTCTTACTCCACCGAGGCCAGGAACCTCGGTGACACGTACCCATCATCCACAATGATTCCTTGTACCTTCTTACAATGGTCATATAACAAATGTGAATTAGGCCTTGGACTAGTTCCACACCAGTATTAGACATCTCCGACAGGCTGTTCCAGATATCTGGGCTAGCACTGCCAGATGCTACCTGACACCTGCGGGCCCCATTCACTATAATGGGGACCAGCAGAGATCTGGCTGCAACCCGGCAAACATGCTGAGAATCAGACGAAACCGCAGCGCACAATGGTTTTCGTCTGCCCAATTCTCTGCATATTTACCGGGTTGCAGCTGGATCTCTGCCAGTCCCCATTATAGTGAATGGGGCAGAACGGCGATGCGGTAGCTTCCAGCAGTGCCAGAATGTAGAAAGATCTCTCCTGGAACAGCCTGCCGGCTCTAAAAGTGCTAGTGTGAAACTAGCCTTGTAAGAAGAGGTGGTAAACTGTTTTATGGTGTAGTGTAGCTACAGTATGTGAACACCTGGCAGTGCACACTTTCCCTAATTCAAAGTATAATATATTTAGCTGTTTATATAATTTTAGCTCTGCTCGGAATAGGAATATAAGCATATCTCAAAGATGTTGCTATTGTCTGCTAAATCAGTTGAAGGCTCCTTGTCTCCAGGGACAGCTGTGGGGCCTGTGACAATTTCAGGCTGCAGCATAAATATACAGGTTTGTTGATATCATTTGAGCAAGTGAACAGATATCGTATGTCCCTTGTGATTATCAGTAAGAAAAGCTGTGTACTCTATATTTATATCTGTGCCTATAAATTCATAAATGGCAGCAGATCCTGAATCTGAAGGAGTTTTCCTATAAGCAACATTTATCAAGTATCCAATGTATATATATATATATATATATATAAAAGAAAAGACAGCACTCTCTATACATGTAAAGTTGTGAGTGGCCGTGTATACAACCTTGACCAAGGAACCATAAGCAGTAGCATGGAGTCCACGGCACTCCAAGGGATCCATTGATAAAAAGCAGTCTCGTTTATTCACCCATGTAGTACAAATCCTGGGGAGGATTGTAATACATGGGTGAATAAACTACACAGTTTTTTATTACTGTGTGTGTGTGTGTGTGTATATATATATATATATATATATATATATATATATATACAGTACAGACCAAAAGTTTGGACACACCTTCTCATTCAAAGAGTTTTCTTTATTTTCATGACTATGAAGGCATCAAAACTATGAATTAACACATGTGGAATTATATACATAACAAACAAGTGTGAAACAACTGAAAATATGTCATATTCTAGGTTCTTCAAAGTAGCCACCTTTTGCTTTGATTACTGCTTTGCACACTCTTGGCATTCTCTTGATAAGCTTCAAGAGGTAGTCCCCTGAAATAGTTTTCACTTCACAGGTGTGCCCTGTCAGGTTTAATAAGTGGGATTTCTTGCCTTATAAATGGGGTTGGGACCATCAGTTGCGTTGAGGAGAAGTCAGGTGGATACACAGCTGATAGTCCTACTGAATAGACTGTTAGAATTGGTATTATGGCAAGAAAAAAGCAGCTAAGTAAAGAAAAACGAGTGGCCATCATTACTTTAAGAAATGAAGGTCAGTCAGTCAGCCGAAAAATTGGGAAAACTTTGAAAGTAAGGGCTATTTGACTATGAAGGAGAGTGATGGGGTGCTGCGCCAGATGAGCTGGCCTCCACAGTCACCGGACCTAAACCCAATCGAGATGGTTTGGGGTGAGCTGGACCGCAGAGTGAAGGCAAAAGGGCCAACAAGTGCTAAGCATCTCTGGGAACTCCTTCAAGACTGTTGGAAGACCATTTCAGGGGACTACCTCTTGAAGCTCATCAAGAGAATGCCAAGAGTGTGCAAAGCAGTAATCAAAGCAAAAGGTGGCTACTTTGAAGAACCTAGAATATGACATATTTTCTGTTGTTTCACACTTGTTTGTTATGTATATAATTCCACATGTGTTAAAGGGGTTATCCCATCATAATGATCACTGTTAAATCTGTTAATGATTTGACAGTGATCATTTTTGTAAATATACTTTATTAACAAATTCCCACCGATTAGGAGAAAATTCATCCCCACTTACCTTATTGTTGTGACTCGGTCTCCCCTGGTTACGACCACCGCTCTTCCGCAAGATCCCGATGGTCGCGCTTGCCCAGAAGACTTCTTCTTTTCTCCCGGCCGGGCCACTCGCTGTCCTGAACGCGCACGCTGCCGCGCATGCGCGACGGTGACTTCTTCCCGGCCAGAATAGTACAGAGCTGCGAACGCGCACGCCGGCTCTGTACTATACTGGCCAGAAATAAGTCACATTGCGCATGCGCGGCAGCGTGCGCGTTCAGTCCAGCGCGCGGCCCGGCCGGGAGAAGACTTCAATCAAGATGAAGCCCGCCCCCAGCCAGAATCCAGGAAGTGAACGCGCGGTGGCAGCAGGTAAGTATGAAACTGCTAAGTGGGATAACCCCTTTAATTCATAGTTTTGATGCCTTTATAGTCATGAAAATAAAGAAAACTCTTTGAATGAGAAGGTGTGTCCAAACTTTTGGTCTGTACTGTATATATATATATATATATATATATATATATATATATATATATATATATGAAGAAAAAAGGCAGCACTCCAGATTAGTAATGAAAAAAGTGGATGATTTATTCACCCATCTAGCAGCAACGTTTCAGCTCTCTCATTGGAGCCTTTGTCCAGCCTTTGGAGTCTTTATACATTTGGGACCTTGGTCACAGGCGCCCCACAAGGAATTGCACCCGCGTTTAATGTGCGCTGCTTTTTTCTTTTCTTTTTCTATATATACACTCACCTAAAGAATTATTAGGAACACCTGTTCTATTTCTCATTAATGCAATTATCTAGTCAACCAATCACATGGCAGTTGCTTCAATGCATTTAGGGGGGTGGTCCTGGTCAAGACAATCTCCTGAACTCCAAACTGAATTTCAGAATGGGAAAGAAAGGTGATTTAAGCAATTTTGAGCGTGGCATGGTTGTTGGTGCCAGACGGGCCGGTCTGAGTATTTCACAATCTGCTCAGTTACTGGGATTTTCACGCACAACCATTTCTAGGGTTTACAAAGAATGGTGTGAAAAGGGAAAAACATCCAGTATGCGGCAGTCCTGTGGGCGAAAATGCCTTGTAGATGCTAGAGGTCAGAGGAGAATGGGCCGACTGATTCAAGCTGATAGAAGAGCAACGTTGACTGAAATAACCACTCGTTACAACCGAGGTATGCAGCAAAGCATTTGTGAAGCCACAACACGCACAACCTTGAGGTGGATGGGCTACAACAGCAGAAGACCCCACCGGGTACCACTCATCTCCACTACAAATAGGAAAAAGAGGCTACAATTTGCACGAGCTCACCAAAATTGGACTGTTGAAGACTGGAAAAATGTTGCCTGGTCTGATGAGTCTCGATTTCTGTTGAGACATTCAAATGGTAGAGTCCGAATTTGGCGTAAACAGAATGAGAACATGTATCCATCCTCTGATGGCTACTTCCAGCAGGATAATGCACCATGTCACAAAGCTCGAATCATTTCAAATTGGTTTCTTGAACATGACAATGAGTTCACTGTACTAAAATGGCCCCCACAGTCACCAGATCTCAACCCAATAGAGCATCTTTGGGATGTGGTGGAACGGGAGCTTCGTGCCCTGGATGTGCATCCCTCATATCTCCATCAACTGCAAGATGCTATCCTATCAATATGGGCCAACATTTCTAAAGAATGCTATCAGCACCTTGTTGAATCAATGCCACGTAGAATTAAGGAAGTTCTGAAGGCAAAAGGGGGTCCAACACCGTATTAGTATGGTGTTCCTAATAATTCTTTAGATGAGTGTATATATCTATATCTATATCTATATATATATATATATATATATCGCTGAGGCATGACTCCCATTGATCATGGAAACAGAGGTCCTGAAGTCCCATGTGTGAATGGAGCAGTGGTGCACATGCATGACCACCACTCCATCCACTTACATATAGGACTGACGAATTACAGTGCTTGGAGTAGTGACTTCTCCAGCATTGAAACTGAAGTGGCAGGAGCCGTGGTAATGAGTGCGCACCACCACTCCATTCACACAGGAGACTGAGGGACCCCTTTCTCATGATCACATCAGGTCCCATCGGTCAGACCCCCAGTGATCATACATTTATCAAGCATTCTATGGGTAGGTGTTAAATGTTGTTAATGGGAAAAGCCCTTTATTTAAAGGGAACCTGTCACCTGGATTTTGGGTATAGAGCTGAGGACATGGGTTGCTAGATGGCCGCTAGCACATCTGCAATACCCAGTGAACATAGCTCTGTGTGCTTTTATTGTGTAAAAAAAATGATTTGATACATATGCAAATTAACTTGAGATGAGTCCTGTCCCTGACTCATCTCATGTACAGGACATATCTCAGGTTAATTTGCATATGTATCAAATAGGTTTTTTTTACACAATAAAAGCACACAGAGCTATTGGGACTAGGTATTGCGGATGTGCTAGCGGCCATCTAGCAACCTATGTCCTCAGCTCTATACACAAAATCATGGTGACAGGTTCCCTTTAAGGATATGAACACCGTCGGGGACATTTATTTTGATTGCATTTTACTCCTTTTGGGCTACAAATATATTTTCCATCTCATCACCATGTGGGCATAACAAGGAGATCGACCCCTGACCTCTGTAGGGGCAGGAACAGAGAGAACGCCCCCTCCCTCCACCATACACCAGTGTTTCCTGTCCCTACAGAGGCCAGGGCAGAGAAAAGTCTCCCTGCGTGTCAGGGAGATGAAGAAGGAAGAAGTTTTTATTATTTTTGGTGTGAGGTGTCATGGAGTTACGGCACTTATCTGTTCCACGTGGTCCCCTGCTCGCCGGCGGTCTTGTACTAATGCTGAGCAGGGGAGAAACGGGAGGGCTCGCTCTGGTTGATCTGGGGCCTGCTCCTAGGGAGGCATCCTTCTCCTTCCCCTTGGTGGGCTAAGCTGGTAGTGAGCGCCCGGTGCAACAAGTGCTCGGAGACATCGTCACTTCTGGTACGACCCAGGAGGCGGCGTGCGGCAGAAGCATGTGGTGGTTCCAGACATTTCAAAGTGGGGAGTCACGAGTCAGAAGCTGATCTGAGGTCTGACGATCAGGATGTCTGCTCCTGAGCCTCGTTCGCCTAGAGAGCTTGATGCTCCTTCTCTGCCTCCTGTAAGTTCCCTAAAGGAATGTCTTTCTTCCTATATGCACTTAAACACTTTGGTAGGGGGGCACAGGGGGTTCACCCTGATTAGGCTTGACGGAGTTATAACATTATCTTCCCTCTTGGTCCTATTGCGCACAAGTGGTGACATTGCACCCGGCAGCACTTATTTATTTATATTTATATATTGTGGGGTTTCACTCTGGTAGACAGGATTAGCGGACACAGTATAGAGGCAACAACAAGTTCTTTGGCTCAACCAGTTCAGTGTTTTATTCACACTTTTGGCAAGTGACAAAACAAGCAGTCATAATCAAACAAAAAGTGTTGGTGTTAATTCACACCATGCGGCAATTCTGCCTCAGAGTCCTTGACCATAGCAGCACCAACCTGTTTTCACGCCAAACAGGTAGCAAGCCTTCATCCAGACACAAGGGTCCCAGATCCCAACACAGAGACCTCGCTTCTGAGCCCAGCTGCCTATTTAAGGATAGCCAGGGGCTGCCAAAACCCAAACCTGCACTTAAAATCCGGTCCGGTATTTGACCTCACGTGGCTGTAAATCAGCCCAGCACCACATGCTGGGAGGAAAATACCTGTTTTCCCAGACAAAACCTCTCACTGTGTCACAATATATATAACATTTTCCTCCTGACTCTGTAAATCTGTGACGGCCTATTTGGCAGACGATTCTGCAGAGTCGGTCAAGTTTTCAGCCAAAGACGCAGGACTGTCCAATGCGGCCCGACAGGCGCTTTGGATGAAGTCTTGGTCAGGGGATAAAACTTCAAAGATGAAGTTACATTCTATCCCTTTTTCAGGTGAATATGTATTTGGCCCAGTTTTAGACAAAATTCTGGAAAAAGCGTCAGACAAGAAAAAGGTTTCCCTGAGGATAGACCATATAAGAGAAAATATTCCTTTTGTTCCTTTGCAGGTCAGGGCACATCCTATAGAGGTAAAGGAAAGTCAGGACGCTGGAGCTACCCTAAAGGGGGTAAAGGAAAAGGGTTTCTCCTTAATCCCCAAAACAAATCGAAGACAAGCAATGAGGCTAGAGGTAGGAGGGAGACTGAAGTATTTTCACACATCCTGGGAAAAGATAACTGTGAATCCCTGGGCCCGGGAATTAGTCTGTTTGGGCTACAAAATAGAATTTGCTTCAGTCCCCCCAAAAATATTCCTGGTGACAAACCTTGGATCTGTAAACGCCCAGAAGAACATCTAGCGGGGAGTTCAAGATCTAAGGAAACTTGGGATAGTAGTGCAGGTCTCACTCTCAGATCAGGGTCAGCGATTCTATTCCAGTCTCTTTCTAGTAAAAAAAAAAGAATGATCCTACTGTACAATAATCAACTTGAAATTCTTCAACAGATCCATTTCTTACAGGAAATTCAGAATGGAATCCCTGAGGTCTATAATCCCCTTGATAAAAAAGAATGCCTTAATGTGCATAGTGGATTTAAAAGATACGTATTACCACATTCCAATTCATCCCAAATAACTGAAATTTCTAAGATTTGCTGTAAAAGACCAGAGAGGCACTATTCACCATTTTCAATTCACAGCTCTTCCGTTTGGGATCTCCTCGGCCCTCAGATTGTTCACTAAACTGGTTGTAGAAATAGTAGCGTATCTAAGACAAAAAGACCTAGTCTTAGTACCATATCTGGACGATATTTTACTAAATATTCTTTTATCCACACTGAAAGAGCTAGGCTGGGTTATAAGTCACAGAAAATCTGTTCTACAGCCATCAACCAAGGTTTGGCTCCTGGGAGTTCTCCTAGACTCACGAGTACAGGCCACCTTTCTTCCCCAGGACAAGATCCAGTCCTTAAAAGAAAAGGTCAGGGCTTTTTTAGAAAGGAAAGACTGTTCCGTAAGAGAGGCAATGAGTTTGTTGGGCCGTTTAACGGCGTGCATTCCTTCAATAACATGGAGTCAATTCCATTTCCGTACTATGCAATCTTGGATCTTGGGAATTTTGGCAAGACAACAAAAGTCTCTAGACCACAAAGTTCTCATTCCAGGTTCAGTAAAGGCATCCCTGTGCTGGTGGAAAATTCAGAGGAACCTCTCAGGCGTAGTAGTGTGGGAAAAATCTCCCTATATCCAGATCAAAACAGACTCAAGCCTGTTGGGTTGCGGTGCAAAAATTGGAGATTACTATTACCAGGGTCCTTGGCCCCCGTCAGTGAACAGCCAATCCTCAAACTTCCGGGAACTGAGCGCTGTATGGGAATCCTTAAATACAGCGAAAGACATTCTTTGGAATCACCATCTGAGGATACTTTCGGACAATACAACGACAATTGCTTATGTCTCACACCAAGGGGGAACAAAATCAAAGAAGTTGCTAGACCTATCAAACAAAATATTCTACTGGGCAGAAAAGAATGTAAAATCTATTTCAGCAACCCATCTCAAGGGTTCTCTGAATCAAGAGGCGGATTACCTAAGCCAATGGAAAATAGACCAAACAGAATGGTTCTTGAACACGGAGGTCTTCGGGATGATAGTCGACAGATGGGGATCTCCAGATATAGACCTGTTTGCTTCAAAGGACAACAGGAAGGTAGAGCGGTTTTGTTCCCTAGATCCCAGGGGCAACCCTTGGGCTATAGATGCTTTCGCCTTGACATGGAACTGGAATCTAAGCTAAGCTTTTATACCTCTTTCGCTAATCCCGAGGGTGGTTCAGAAGATCGAAAAGGAGAATTCAACATTCATTCTAATATTCCCCTTTCGGCCGAAAAGGACATGGTTCTCTTCCCTCAAGAGACTTTATATCTCCGACCCTTGGACTCTTCCACTCAGGAGGGACCTTCTACATCAAGGACCCATCCTTCATCCTCACCCAGAATTTCTAAAATTGACAGCCTGGATCCTGAGGGCAAAATACTGAGACGCCAGGGTCTCTTGGATAAGGTGATAGTAAAGTAGGAACAAAGCGACCTCAGGGATCTATTTGAAAATCTGGAAGAAATTCTGTTCCTAGTTGGGGGGAGCCAAACCCGAACCTTAAAAAGCCAAAAATTATGGAAATCTTAGACTTCCTACAGCAGGGGTTAGAACGAGGTCTCAGACCCTCTACCTTAAAACTCCAGGTGTCGGCTCTTAGTTGTTTCATTGATTCTGATTTAGCTAACTATAGGTGGATCAGAAGGTTTATGAGAGAGCAGTATCTAGAATAAGAGAGCCACATTGAAGTCAAGAGTACCTACATGAAATCTCAACACAGTTCTAACTGGTCTACCATTGAGTCCGTTTGAACCTCTTGATGACTGCCCCATCAAATTTCTATCTCTCAAGAAGGCCTTTCTGATAGCAATCACAACTGCAAGGAGGCTGGGCGAAATTCGGACCATTTCTATCAGGGAGCCCTATCTTAAGATTCTAGAAGACAGAATAGTTCTTAGACTGGACCCAGGGTTCCTTCCAAAAGTCGTATCAGATTTTCATAGGGATCAAGAAATCATCCTCCCTTCCTTCTACAATAATCCTAAAAACATTACAGGGAGTGCAGAATTATTAGGCAAGTTGTATTTTTGAGGATTAATTTTATTATTGAACAACAACCATGTTCTCAATGAACCCAAAAAACTCATTAATATCAAAGCTGAATATTTTTGGAAGTAGTTTTTAGTTTGTTTTTAGTTTTAGCTATTTTAGGGGGATATCTGTGTGTGCAGGTGACTATTACTGTGCATAATTATTAGGCAACTTAACAAAAAACAAATATATACCCATTTCAATTATTTATTTTTACCAGTGAAACCAATATAACATCTCAACATTCACAAATATACATTTCTGACATTCAAAAACAAAACAAAAACAAATCAGTGACCAATATAGCCACCTTTCTTTGCAAGGACACTCAAAAGCCTGCCATCCATGGATTCTGTCAGTGTTTTGATCTGTTCACCATCAACATTGCGTGCAGCAGCAACCACAGCCTCCCAGACACTGTTCAGAGAGGTGTACTGTTTTCCCTCCTTGTAAATCTCACATTTGATGATGGACCACAGGTTCTCAATGGGGTTCAGATCAGGTGAACAAGGAGGCTATGTCATTAGATTTTCTTCTTTTATACCCTTTCTTGACAGCCACGCTGTGGAGTACTTGGACGCGTGTGATGGAGCATTGTCCTGCATGAAAATCATGTTTTTCTTGAAGGATGCAGACTTCTTCCTGTACCACTGCTTGAAGAAGGTGTCTTCCAGAAACTGGCAGTAGGACTGGGAGTTGAGCTTGACTCCATCCTCAACCCGAAAAGGCCCCACAAGCTCATCTTTGATGATACCAGCCCAAACCAGTACTCCACCTCCACCTTGCTGGCGTCTGAGTCGGACTGGAGCTCTCTGCCCTTTACCAATCCAGCCACAGGCCCATCCATCTGGCCTATCAAGACTCACTCTCATTTCATCAGTCAATAAAACCTTAGAAAAATCAATCTTGAGATATTTCTTGGCCCAGTCTTGACGTTTCAGCTTGTGTGTCTTGTTCAGTGGTGGTCGTTTTTCAGCCTTTCTTACCTTGGCCATGTCTGAGTATTGCACACCTTGTGCTTTTGGGCACTCCAGTGATGTTGCAGCTCTGAAATATGGCCAAACTGGTGGCAAGTGGCATCTTGGCAGCTGCACGCTTGACTTTTCTCAGTTCATGGGCAGTTATTTTGCGCCTTGGTTTTACCACACGCTTCTTGCGACCCTGTTGACTATTTTGAATGAAACGCTTGATTGTTCGATGATCACGCTTCAGAAGCTTTGCAATTTTAAGAGTGCTGCATCCCTCTGCAAGATATCTCACTATTTTTGACTTTTCTGAGCCTTTCAAGTCCTTCTTTTGACCCATTTTGCCAAAGGAAAGGAAGTTGCCTAATGATTATGCACACCTAATATAGGGTGTTGATGTCATTAGACCACACCCCTTCTCATTACAGAGATGCACATCACCTAATATGCTTAATTGGTAGTAGGCTTTCGAGCCTATACAGCTTGGAGTAAGACAACATGCATAAAGAGGATGATGTGGTCAAAATACTCATTTGCATAATAATTCTGCACGCAGTGTAAGGAAGCTGCCTTTCACACACTCGATGTTAGATGTACGGTTCTGAAGTACTTCGAATTTAATTTTTTTTTTTTAAAAAGTCTTATTCATCAGTTCTCAGGAAAGAATAAAGGTCAGAAAGTGTCCAGATCTTCTATTGCTAGGTGGATAAAAGACACAATCTCCTGTTATAATTCTCAGAGTTTTTCATGTCCTGATAACTTGAAAGCACATTCCACCAGGGCTATGTCCTCTTCCCAAGCGGAGAAAGCAGGTGCCTCGTTAGATGAGATTTGCAGAGCGGCAACATGGTCCATTTTGCATACATTCATCAAACACTATAGGTTAGATTTTTCCAATTGTTCTGAGTTGCCCTTTGTATGTAAGGTCCTCCAGGCGCCAGCCCCCCCTTAACGTATAATTTTGTAGATCTCCTTGTTATGCCGTCATGGTGATGAGATGGAAAATCTGAATTAGTCTTACCGGTCATTCAGTTTCCATGAGATCACCATGATGGCACGTAAATCCCTCCTACTTTTCTTTTTTCTGAAGGTTCATTGTTGGTATGAAGTAATACTACCTAAACCTATATATGCATATATTATTATTCACTACATTTGAATCCCCACCATCTTGCTCTTTTGTAATTTTGGAAACACTGGTGTATGGTGGAGGGAGGGGGCGTTTTAACCTCTCTCTGTTCCTGCTCCTACATAGGTCATGGGTAAATCTCCTTGTTATGTTGTCATGGTGATCTCATGGAAACCGAATTACCGGTAAGACTAATTCAGATTTTTTTTCAGTTGGTGTTTGTTAAAAATTTTCAATAGTTCTTGTTCTACAGGGTTAGGTAACTTACAAACGACCGTATCCGTTTTGGGGTTCCGTGAACCATGGATTGCCAAAATACAGATACCTTCCATGTGTAATCTGCATTTTTCTCAGTCTTATTTATAGAAATGGCTATTCTTGTCCGACAAGAATAGGACATGTTTTTTGTGGACCCATAGAAATTAATGGGTCCATGTGCGATCTGCGAAAAATGCGGATCAGACACGGACCAAAACATGAGGCTTTAAAGGCTTTTTACACCTTTTAGAGGCAGTTTTTGTATGATTGCAGTTCACTCATTTTTGGCTCAAAATCATATTTTCAATTGGCCTTTATTAAAAATATTGAGCCGTTCTGTCACAAAGGGTTAACTGTTTTTCTAACTGTGTGACTGGTACTGGCCCGTCATCAAATAAACCTTATCTCTAAACTACTAAGAAGTCATGAACACTTATGTAAGCCACATTCTTATCAGTAAGATAAGAACTGAGCTATGAGTGTTTATAAGGTCAAAGATCAGAGATAAAGAGCCGTCAGCTCCCCAATTGATGGAAAAGAGAGAAAATCCAGAGGCTGCTACTAGAGCATCTCAACTCTGTACAGAAAAAAAGGGCCCCATATTTTTAATAAAGACCAATAAAAAAAAAAAAAAAGAGTACAATGCAATAATAAAAAATTGCCCCCATACATGTGTACATAGCCTTTAAGGTTCAGTCTGTCTGCAGACTATCTTACTTTCACGTTGCTGCTCTAATGGCCCTTATCTCTGAACTCCTGACAGCTCATAAACACTCATTATAGCATAATTCTTATGAAGCTGATATGAATATGACTTAAATGTGTGTTTATGAGCTGTCAGGAATTTAAAGATTAGGGCTACACATTGATCTGTCAGATCAGCCACCCCACGGGTTCAGGGTAAAACTGAAAGCAAGATACTCTGCAGATCTACTGCATCTTAACCCAGTGGAACAAACACTCTTGAAAATGTTTAATAAAGACCAATTTAAAAAAGTTTGGTTTCAGGTATTTTGTTCACATATACAGTATAAGTGAACAGAGCCATTCCGAAGCTTCACCAGAGCACATGATTCCCACCATTCATTGATATAGAACAGGGGTCTGCAACCTTTAAGACATAAAGAGCCACTTGGACCCGTTTCCAAAGGAAAAAAAAAACTGGGAGCCGCAAAACCATTGCGACATTTAAAACAAATATAACACTGCATATATTGTTTCTTACCTTAATGCTATATACAGGATCGTGCAGTCAGCTGTCATCTATCTGTGGATGACAGACACTGCTATGGGGGGATCTGTGGATGACAGACACTGCTATGGAGGGATCTGTGGATGACGGACACTGTTATGGGGGGATCTGTGGATGACGGACACTGTTATGGGGGGATCTGTGGATGACGGACACTGTTACGGGGGGATCTGTGGATGACGGACACTGTTACAGGGGGGATCTGTGGATGTCGGACACTGTTACAGGGGGGATCTGTGGATGTCGGACACTGTTACAGGGGGGATCTGTGGATGTCGGACACTGTTACAGGGGGGATCTGTGGATGACGTACACTGTTACAGGGGGGATCTGTGGATGACGGACACTGTTACAGGGGGGATCTGTGGATGACGGACACTGTTACAGGGGGGATCTGTGGATGACGGACACTGTTACAGGGGGGATCTGTGGATGACGGACACTGTTACAGGGGGGATCTGTGGATGACGGACACTGTTACAGGGGGGATCTGTGGATGACGGACACTGTTATGGAGGGATCTGTGGATGACGGACACTGTTATGGGGGGATCTGTAGATGACGGACACTGTTACAGGGGGGGATCTGTGGCTGGCACTGTTACAGGGGGGATCTGTGGCTGGCACTGTTACAGGGGAGATCTGTGGCTGGCACTGTTACAGGGGGGATCTGTGGATGGCATTGTTATATATGTGCCATCCACAGACCCCCCACCCCATAACAGTGCCATCCACAGACCCCCACCCCTTAACTGTGCCAACGATCCCTGCCGCCGCCCCCCCAATATACAAATATAAAATGTCTTATTCAATTAAAAGTTATTACACATGCCCCCTCACTCCTAATAGTACCGTACATCCTAATTATTAGGATGTAATTAATAGCTCCTGTACAATGCAGGCAGGCCGGGCGGCCGGCGCGTCACTCACTGTGTGTTCTTCACTCCCGCGCAGTGCTGGCTCAGGCTGGCTCCGGGTCAGTCACTCCTCCCCCTCGCACGCAGGCGTCCTGACGTCACCAGGCACTGTACTAGCGGCGAGGCGGAGCTGAGGAGCGGAGCTGATGGAGGCAGCCATGTAGCGTTACCTAGCAACTGCAACGCTATTGACTGTCACCAGGCGGGCAGTGTGGAGCGGAGCGGCGACCTGTCAGCAGCGGCAACGCCAGAGCAGGTAAGTGTCACAGTGCGCCTCCTCCCCTCGCTAGCATCCGCCCCGGAGCCGCGGCAAAGGTTCAAAAGAGCCGCATGCGGCTCCGGAGCCGCGGGTTGCCGGCACCTGATATAGAAGATACTTAGATGCAGTTGGAGGTGCTCTTTCTGGAAAACCCCCATATGGGCACAGGAATCCTGTGCCTAATGAAAAATATTTTCCCTGCAAGTGAGACAGGCTTTAAACCTTTGTAAAAACAAAACAAAAAACAAGAATACTTTTGTTACAATAAAGTCCCAGAAAATTGTGGGACTTCGTTGTAACCATCTTTTAATGAACCTAATTTTATAATTAAAACCTCCTATAAATAAATAATCAGATATTCATGCTGTGAAGGCATTTTGGGCAGACTTCAGAATAACTTGGCGGTTTGTTTTGTCAGTGATGTTGTTATGGTGGAAGTTCGACTTCTCTTCATATCACAGTTTATGGTCTGGCAAGGATTAGCTGACGGAGTCAAACAGTTTTGCTTATTCGTTGTATAGTGAAATTACTGGCACAAAAGCAAGCGCAGAATACTGACAAATCCTGACTTTATGTACAAATCTGACTTTTTATTTTACTGTTGCTTCAGTACTGCAGTAAAGTAGTAATGCACTTTTGTTACAGCACACCCTAAGTACGCCCTAAGAACATTTTCTAAGTATTATGTCCTATCTACATGGGACATATTGTACTGATAAAAACTAGACCTACAGGAGTTACTAAAGTTTACTGTGTCAGTGTTGTGTAATGCTGAAACAATTTTCAAATCAAAGCATGTATAGACATCTGGCAAAATCTCCATAACGCATAAATGTGAGGAACGTATGTGTGTAAACTGGGGCGAACTAATAATTTGAGGAGCTGTTAATGCACAAATTGTTCTTACAAGTTATACTTTGTGACATGTGCTGAAATGGAACAAATGTAATTTAAAAAGCCAATTAGTTGAGGTTTCTGTAATATACAATAGCAACAGGGTGAGCTACTGAGCTTAGTTTAGATAAGCTCTGAGTTGAAGGATGTAAATCGCATGAAATTGTCCTGCA
The DNA here is from genome assembly GCF_905171765.1 of Bufo bufo. Lineage (NCBI taxonomy): Eukaryota > Metazoa > Chordata > Amphibia > Anura > Bufonidae > Bufo > Bufo bufo. The sequence continues at coordinate 411,681,058 of NC_053393.1, read as the reverse complement.
GTGACGGGAACCGGCTGCCGTAGAGATCAGAAGAGGAGAAATTCTGCCACTAGAATTACAGAGATAAATGACTTTGCCGGCTGGAAAATGAGATGTGTAGGGATAATGTAATTTTAACAATATGGGTATTGTATATAGTTTAGGTTATGATTTAATAATGAACCATGTATGTGTATTGCTTGCATTGTGAAAGGCACCATTTTACATGGAGAAGAGTTGAGGGTGTATTAGACGGGCAGATTTTCTGCCTGATTACTTACGAGTGTTCGCATGAACGCTTGTTAGCGATCATCTTGCAGTGTAATACTGCCACCGATTGCACGATGAACGAGCGTTGCACGATGTACAGGCAATCCAGATTCAGCATGGTGAAAGATCAGGATTTGCCGTCGGCAGATCGTGCTGCCAAATACGATCTGCCACCGGCAAACCACTGTACAGCATGGGAACGAGCGATGGCACAGCGCTGAGGAGATTGCTGCATGTAATAGCAGTGGTCTCCTCAGCAAGCGATTGTGGTCAGGGTGTCTAATACACCCTTTATACACCTTTTATCTAATTTTGTAGAGTTTTGAAGGTTGTGTTCAGCATCATTTAAAGGCCCATCTTCATTAATAGGAGCTTCTGTTTGCGTCTGTGCAGCATATTTGTTTGATTGGCTTTTGTGTTATTTTTCTATGGATCTGCGATAATGCCTTGGAGACAGTGGCGCCACACATTACTTGTTATGAGTTACTATATTTTTAAATATATTTTTTAAACATTCTGGTAGCAGCTTGAAGAACATAATATGATATTAGAATGATAAAAAATGCATGGTATACCTTTTCAAGGAGTAGTTTGCTCTGTGCACCTCTGGGAACCCACAGAGATTACTTGTTCTCTCGAGGTTTACCCTATCCGAAAATGTAAAATTTCTTTTTGACACCATTTCAGGGAAAGTTAAGTATTACAAAGTTCCCTTTTAAACCATTGGGATCTTTTTGTAATGTAAGGATGGCCTTATCCTCTGTAATGCCAGCAGTCTCTGCCTACCAGAGTCTTCCTTCTCCTGACGGGGCACAGCCACCAGAATATCCCTCCCAAACCTATAATTGGCTGATGATCAATGTCCACCAGCATCTTCTTTCCTGGCCGGTAAGGCTACTAGATCCACAAATGATCTTTTTATCCAATGAACAAGCTTTTTATTGGTGGCACATTTACAGCAGCACATAATCGCTAATGATCACTCCATCAAACGCTTGTTAACAATCATCTTGCCGATGCTCGGCCAGGGTAAAGGGTTTTTAGAATTCCCTAATAAGGTATTTTCCTAAAAAGGATGATTTCCTGAGATCTTTTTAAGTTATGGAATTATCTACATCTGACTGAAGCTAACTATGTTTTGAGATTGTACAAAATAGAGCACTATTGGGTCAACTAAAAATGTGGCAATGCTTTTAAACATGCATATAATTGTGTTACTGCCAGTGATTGGCTGCAGCGGTTAAATGTCCATGTCAATAAGGAATTATGAACCAGCGGGGGAGCTGGAAAGCAAGAGATTTGTATTATATATTTTCATTTTTTTAAAGCATTCTCAGTGTTTTTTTTTTTTTTATGACTGACTGGACAACCCCTTTAAAAGTTTTCAATTAAGTCACTTCTACACATCTGATCTACAGTGTGTCAGCCAAACCAGGCAATTTTAGCAGGTTACACTGACCATATAAATGTATATGGAACCTCCAGGCTCTCCTCCAGTCACCAATGTTGGGCGAGATGAGGATCAGCATGCTGGATTTCAACACCTGATCCTCTTGTGGTGTCTGGCAGCCACTTTGTCTCCTCTTCCTATTCACTAAATGTGCATGCTCAGTTGAATATTCTTATGTGTGGGAGGATCAGTAGAGGTAGCTGTCAGTCAAACCAGCTTTTGGCTGTGTTACACAGTGGGTGTGGAAACACTGTGTCAACCAACAGATATGACTTGGGGTGACTCCCAAGGGATTTATCCTGGCAGTCCCCTGGTATTCACTCTTTAACCCCTATACAGGGATGGGGGCTTTTCAGCAGGGCCACTACCTCCTGGAGTAGTCTCTTTTTTTTTTATTGATCCAATGGGGGTCAAGACCCCATTGCAAAGCACTGAGGGATCAGGCAAACCATAGTCTGGAATAGGTTGGTGGTCAGGGCAGGCAGAGTACGAGCTATACAGTAAACAGTCCAAAGTCAGGGCAGGCAACATAAGATCACTATGGAGTACAGCCACAGGTCTGGTCATACAGAGAAGAATTCATAACCAAAAACAGGCAGAAGTTGGTACACAGGCAGAAAACAAAATACAGCCCACCTAGCAGAATACTAGTGGACTAGGATCCTGTTGCTCAGGCACGCTTTTACAGGGGAGGGTGCCTAAAGTACCACAAGGTTGCCAGTCATTGGCTGATGAGAATTAGGGTGCATGCGCTGGCCCTTTTATGAGCCAGAGTGACCTTTCCAGCAAGCATCGGCAGCCTGCTTGGAGGGACAGAGCAACTCTGGCAGCCAAGCCCCTTGGAAAGGAGGGAGGCGCGTCCGTGCCACCGGGAAGGAGACTGAGACAGGGGAGCAAAGCAGCGCTGCTGCTGCTGTTACAGGCTGACCGTTATCTCGTATATGGTCAGCTTTAAGATGGCATGAGATTGACCACTTTGTAGATTAATACAGTGTGGAATTTAACTGGTAGAAAAAAATCTGAACTGCAAGTAGTATCAATCAGTTGAAATAATTTGCAGATGTTTTAGGAGCTAGTAGTTAAACCCTGGGACAGCCCTTGGTCATTAGGGTTGGATGCTGGGGCAGATTCATTAAGGCATGCCATGAGCCTGATTTGTTAGGTGGTTTAAACAGTTTTTTCATCAAAATAAACATTTTTCAAAACTATTTAGAAAGATGCATCAGGTAGAGTCTTACAATGCACCAAATGAATTAAACTCAAAATATTGTTTTAAAGTAAGAAATCCAAGAGGCTGGTGTAAGGGACATGTATCTTACGTGTCTACAAGGTGGGCCACTATGATAAATTTGGCACGTCTCCTGTCTCTATGCTTATGTTGTCTTTTCTTCAGACAATATCAATAATCTGGACCACAGTATTTTGCTTGGGTATGGATATGGTAGTTCCTATCAACAGTCTCAGTTTTTTATAGCATTTTCACAAGATGTGTCCTTGTTAGTGTTGAGTTGACTTCTGTTTTTAAGTTCAGCGTACAAAGTTCGGGTTCGAGACATCTAAGAATTCCGCTATGGATTTTGCTACCACGGACCACAACTTATGGTCGGTGGTAGCGGAATCCATAACGGAATTCTTAGATAAAACGAACCCGAACCTTGTACGCTAAACTTGAAATCAGAGGTTCGCTCATCGCTAGTCCTTGTTGTTTTTGATAGTATGGGAACTTGGCGTTATTGATTTTACAACTGCAGTTGCCTTTTTTTAAGCCAAATTTCCTCAAACTTTTCCCTTTTATAGTATTGTGCCAAATCAAGTGCTGAAATGCTGCTTGTCACTCTGCAGCTGAAATACAGTATTTATGTTCTTAACCTAGTTGCTCATGCAGATGGAAACTGTTAAATCTTTTGCTTTAATCAGGAACATTTGTTGTGGTGAGATATAAAAAAAAACCTCATGTATTGGTCAGCAAATTACCCTAAGTAATTACTATTAACCATGCTGACTAAATAGAAAGGTGAAGGCATTTGCTTTGTCTGATGTTTCACAATCTTTACGACTCGAACTTGGCAATAGCATGAAGCTATAGCTATATGTCCTTGTGCATTCTGAAAAGTCTCTCACGTAAACAGCTGTCATTTCAATAGGAATTAAATAATTGTCAACACAGTCTGCACTGGTTCCATGATGTAGACCAGAGGTCTCCAACCTTTTCTGGCTGGCCAACCACTTTCTGATGTGACAGGTGGTATTGAGCCATACTGGTTATTTAAAGAAAAAAACTCTATCAAACATATGGCTTAGTCTTATGACTGTGCTAGGGTGGTGGTGGTGGTGGTCGGGGGTCTAAGTGGTAAATGTACAGCTGCTGTTTGCAAAGTATTTTATTGTTATTAGATTACAGACAAGACAGTTGGAAGTGGATTTAGGCTTCAGCCGCCAATGATATCGTTTTGACGCTGGTGCCATTTAGCAGTAATACCATGACATACTGCTCTTAGGCACTGTGGTTATTTAGAGCTGCTACCCACTGGGAGACACATTTATGGACTTTAAAAAGTCACACGATAGAAAACTAAACTTTCACACTAGCGTTTTTACTGGATCCGGCAGGGTTAATCAAAAATGCTTTGGTTACTGATAATACAACCATCTGCATCCGTTATGAACTGATCCGGTTGTATTATCTGTAACATAGCCAAGACGGATCCGTCATGAACTCCATTGAGAGTCAATGGGGGACTAGTCAGTTTTCTATTGTGTCAGAGAAAACGGATCTAAGCCTTTTTATACCATGTACTGTTATTGGATTTTTAAAACATAACTTTTATTTGCTTCATGTTAATCGTCTACTGACTAAAAAACTGCTAAAAATATCAGCTGTGTCTGTGGATACTTTGTTATTTATCAGTATTGTAACACTGTTTCACTTCACGGTGTATTATGCCAAGCACAGGGATGCAGTGAGTCATAATAGCGTCTGCTACAAGCTCACTAAGCTTCTATCCCTGCACATCGTGCTAATTCATATACTCCTTTGTCACTTGTAACCATAGGCACTGGCTGTCTAAAAACTCATTCACTGCCCCCCGACATGTTTCGCCAGCTAACCTGGCAACCTCAGGGCTTTTGCTGCAGTTTGCTCTCCGGTATGAGAATGAAACTGAATGCATTTTGGAGCAATGAATTGACAATGAATGGGGACAAAATGGAAGCGTTATTTACCGGTACTGAGACCCTATGACGGATCTCAATACCGGAAAATATTAACGCTAGCATGAAAGTAGCCTTACAGTGATGTGGTCCATATTATTAGCAAAATATGGTTTTGCCATGATTTCTCTGTAGGACAACCCTTAGGCTATTTATATTGGACTAGTGAAGGGAGACTTCGGGGGAAATAAAATGTATCTATGGCTTCCATGTGAGCTTTCATAAAGTTTTATCATGTGTAGGCTAACCCTAGCATTGAGCACATGAAGCAGCTGCATGAAATAATAGAGACCTACATACATTCATTTTATATGTCTGGAAGTCAATTTTTTTTTTATGATTCTAGACAAATCTAAGCCTTCTCCCCTATTTATTACTGAAGCAGTTTTGTACTTTCCAGTATTTTGATACATACGGCCTATCCCCGGCTGAACGCAGTAACAGTAACCAGCTCCACCCAGTACACAAAGGACGGAGCTCTGTGGTTCTGGTGCCTACTTCCAGTGCCAGAGGTACTCCTGAACATCTTGGGCACTAGACCCTGCTGCTGATCTGATATCAAAATACTGGAAAACGCCATTGACTATTGATGATTCATCCTTGAATCATACAGTGGGGCAAAAAAGTATTTAGTCAGTCGCCAATTGTGCAATTTCTCCCATTTTAAAAAGATGAGAGAGGCCCCTAATTTTCATCATAGGTATGCCTCAACTATGAGAGACCTAATGAGAAAAACAAATCCAGAAAATCATATTGTCTGATTTTTAAAGAATTTATTTGCTAATTATGGTGGATAAGTATTTGGTCAATAACTAAAGTTAATCTCAATACTTTGTTATATACCCTTTGTTGGCAATGACAGAGGTCAAACGTTTTCTGTAAGTCTTCACAAGGTTTTCACACACTGTTGCTGGTATTTTGGCCCATTCCTCCATGCAGATCTCCTCTAGAGGAGTGATGTTTTGGGTCTGTCGCTGGGCAACACGGACTTTCAACTCTCTTCAAAGGTTTTCTATGGGGTTGAGATCTGGAGACTGGCTAGGCCACTCCAGGACCTTCTTTGTTGCCCGGGCGGTGTGTTTGGGATCATTGTCATGCTGAAAGACCCAACCACATTTCATCTTCAATGCCTTTGCTGATGGAAGGAGGTTTTCACTCAAAATCTTTCTTTCCTTTAGGCCTCATGCACACGGCCGTGTTCTGCGGCCTAGAGCGGTCCGTGGTAACCCGGCCGGGATTCCTTCTGAAAGCAGGAGCGCACGGCGTCATTGGTTGCTATGACGCCGTGCGCTTCATGCCGCCGCTGCTGTACAATGATACACTCGTATGATCTATACGAGTGTATCCCTGTACAGCAGCGGCGGCATGATGCGCACGGCGTCATAGCAACCAATGACGCCGTGCGCTCCTGCTGTCAGAAGGAATCCCGGCCGGGTTACCACGGACCGCTCTCGGCCGCGGAACACGTCCGTGTGCATGAGGCCTTACACGGATCAGTCGTCCCGGGCCCTTTGCAGAAAAACAGCCCCAAAGCATGATGTTTCCACCCCCATGCGTCACAGTAGGTATTGTGTTCCTTGGATGCAACTCAGCATTCTTTCTTCTCCAAACACGACTAGTTGAGTTTTTACCAAAAAGTTCTACTTTGGTTTCATCTGACCTTATGACATTCTCCCAATCCTCCTCTGGATCATCCAAATACTCTCTAGCAAACTTCAGACGAGCCCGGACATGTACTGGCTTAAGCAAGGGGACACTGGAGGATTTGAGTCCCTGGCGGCGTAGTGTGTTACTGATGGTAGCCTTTGTTACTTTGGTCCCTCTTTTGCAGGTCATTAACTAGGTCCCCCCGTGTCGTTCTGGGATTTGTGCTCACCGTTCTTGTAATCATTTTGACCCCACGGGGTGAGATCTTGCGTGGAGCCCCAGGTCGAGGGAGATTATCAGTGGTCTTGTATGTCTTCCATTTTCTAATAATTGCTCCCACAGCTGATTTCTTCACACCAAGCTGCTTGCCTATTGCAGATTCAGTCTTCCCAGCCTGGTGCAGGTCTACAATTTAGTTTTTTGGTGTCCTTTGACAGCTCTTTGGTCTTGGCCATAGTGGAGTTTGGAGTGTGACTGTTTGAGGTTGTGGACAGGTGTCTTTTATACTAATAACAAGTTCAAACAGGTCCCATTAATACAGGTAATGAGTGGAGGACAGAGGAGCCGCTTAAAGAAGAAGTTACAGGTCTGTGAGAGCCAGAAATTTTGCTTGTTTGTAGGTAACCAAATACTTATTTTACCGAGTAATTTACCAATTAATTCATTAGAAATCCTACAATGTGATTTCCTGTATTCTTTCCCCCCATTCTGTCTCTCATAGTTGAAGTGTACCTATGATGAAAATTACAGGCCTCTCTCATCTTTTTAAGTGGGAGAACTTGCACAATTCGTGGCTGACTAAATATTTTTTTGCCCCACTGTATATCTACCTTGGCAAGCTTTTTGCAACATGGCTTTATGAAGCCATGTTGCAGTTGATCTTGGTATTTTGTCATAGATTTTGTGTCTACAGTTCCTTTGTGCAGTAGACCATGGTAACAGACTGAAAACAAACGTTGTGTAGTCAGATCCTGTCATGTGATTCTTGTTAACTTTACAAATGTATGTTTAGTGTGTACTATTAACCTGACACAATCTTCCAAAACTATTGAGATCATGTATCAAAACTACTAAAGCAAAAAAAGTAGAGGGTGTTCTAATACTTTTTTCTGGTATACGTTTACTAAAATAAAAATAAAAGAAAGCATAAAAAAAAAATATATATATATATATATATATATAGCTTTCATTTTGTCCCTATTCATTGTCAATGGGGACAAAACGTAAGTGAACAGAATGGAATGCTCCAAAATGCAATCCGTTCCATTTGGTTGCGTTCTCATACCGAAGAGCAAATCGCAGCATGCTGCGTTTTTTTTCCCGTCGTGGGATGTGGAGCAAGACAGATCCATCATGACCCACAAAGCAAGTCAATGGTGACAGATCCGTTTTCTCTGCCACAACCTGCCACAATAGAAAATGGATCCGTCCCCCATTGACTTTCAATGGAGTTCATGACGGATCTGTTCTTGCTATGTAAAAGATAATACAACCGGATGCAGATGGTTGTATTATCAGTAATGGAAGCGTTTTTGCTGAACCCTGCCGGATCCAGTAAGGCCCCTTTCACACGGGCGAGTATTCCGCACGGATGCGATGCGTGAGGTGAACGCATTGCACCCGCACTGAATACCGACCCATTCATTTCTATGGGGCTGTTCACATGAGCAGTGATTTTCACGCATCACTTATGCGTTGCGTGAAAATCGCAGCATTCTCTATATTCTGCATTTTTCACGCAACGCAGGCCCCATAGAAGTGAATGGGGTTGCGTGAAAATCGCAAGCAAATGCGGATGCGGTGCGAATTTCACGCACGGTTGCTAGGAGATGATCGGGATGGAGACCCGATCATTATTATTTCCCCTTATAACATTGTTATAAGGGAAAATAATAGCATTCTGAATACAGAATGCATAGTAAAATAGCGCTGGAGGGGTTAACTCGCGTTAATCCACTTGACTGCGCACTAATTTTTGTATTATTCTAGCTCATAATAATCGCCACATTTGAAAATGTTCAGAAATACAGGAACTATCTATATAAAATACTGAGGAGCTCAATAGCTGGTATGTTGTAAATGTATACAGTATGAGCCTTTTCACAGTCAGAGGCATAGCGTGCATAGGCTTTAACCTTGTCCTCAGCATAGTCGGTGAATCAGCACAGTATTGAGAGAGATCAAAACAACTGTCTGTAGTGATGTTTGCTGGCTTTGCACTGTGAACACAGACTAAAGCCTGTGCAATGATGTACCGTGATACAGTAAATGAACTCCAACTTGGTCTTTAGTGCATATTCTTTTTTTTTTCCCCTTTTTTGGGGAATCTGTCACTGTGATCTTGGACTGTTATCTGCAGAAATACATGAGTAGTGCAAGAAGTCAGATTGCCATTTTTTTTTTTTTTTCCTACTGCCCCTTGTTTCCCTGTTGTCAGCTCTCAAAGCTGCTCTGAAAACCAAAGTGCGGACTGCTGTGCTGTGCTGACATTATAGAGAGGACTCCTGTGCACATCCAGCGCCCTGCCGATCACTCCACATGCCTTTACAGATAAAAATTTGACCGCTGAGGAAGGTCCATTTGAGACCGAAACGTCCGGTCATCTTTCTTTCTTTTGATTTTGGTGAAAATTGGGCAACTGGATAATAAATCTCCTCTTTAATGCAAAACCAAATGATCTGAGTGCCTCAATCTCTACTACACGTATGCCAATATTGTGACATCAGTGTGTGAACTATCCCTATATTGTGACTTCACTGTGCACATTATTGCACTGTTATTACATCACTGTGTACATTATGGCGGAATGGGGCTCCATTCCAAGTTTTGCTATGAGGCCCCATAGGTACTTGTGAAGGGTCTTCATATGCTTTCATCAAAGATTCCTGTTAAACTGTTCCCCATTTTGATTGGGGGTGTCAAATGAAAATTGTGCAAGATGTCATTTTCCAGACTTTACAAAAAAATAAATCCATACTAATGTAACAAAAGAACAGTTTAAAGAGATATTCCAGGATTTTAACATTGATCGCCATCAATATCTGATCTGCAGGAATCTAGCACCCTAGAGTCCTGTTGATCAGTTGTGTCCGCGTAGCACTGGCACTAAAAATTGGCTCTGGAATTACACAGTGTAGTGGATGGAGCTGCTCCTATTCATTTTACAGGAGTACAGTGTTTGGCTAGGTTCATCCGTCCCTTAGATGTGAATAAAGCGATGGTCACACATGCGCTCTACCTCTTCATTCACACAGGGGACTCATTCTTGTGATTAGCGGGGGTCCTAGTGGTCAGACCCCTAGCAGTCATAGGAGATATGGATCCTATATGGATAGTAGAGGAGATAAATGTTGTTAGTGGAAAAAAACTTTAAAACGATGTAACAATTAATAGGAATTTGGAGCGCTGTAAAACAAAAATGGAATTCTGACGGCCATGAAATATATTATTACATTTAATCATCACAGGATTTTGGGTAAAGAAAGAAAAAAATGGAATAAATGGTCGACATTTACTTTGCGAAGCAATAATGTAATCCCTAATACAAGGTGATTAACAGTTCTGTTAGAAGTAAGAATGTGGCTGCTGGCACACACCTAGGTTATCAGTGCACAGAACTATATGGTCCAAATGAATAACATATGTACTGTAGGTTAGATAAAACAAATCCCAATCAGTAAAAAAGCAAATACAAGGATAGACTGCCAAATTGTAATGGCCAGTTCATGTGGAAAGAGTTTTTTTGATCTATTACAGTGAATTTAGCATTAGAATAAATGAGGAACATTTATATTAATCAGGGTCACATAATTGTGGTTAATGTCTCATTCATCAGATATGCAAGATTAAGTAAACTTACTCCTAGCATGTTAGTCTATTTTTTTTCCATTGATATGTGCGTCCTTCCCATAATAAAACCATATTAACATTGAACTAAATGCAATATATACCTCACAAAAATGCAGACTTTTCAGACTTTCCACAAGCTCCAAAGAAATGGCCTTCTGCTGGTTCTCTCCATCTTTACCTGGGGCATGGGTTTAGTTTAAGCTGCATGTCTTAGCCTGAATGCACATCACGTTTGTCCACTACATTTGCAACGTATCCAGCCTAATGCCTCATGCACTCAACCGTTGTTTTATTCCGTGTCCGTTGTTCCGTTTTTCGTGATTTTATGCAGACCCATTGACTTTCAATGGGTCAGTTGAAAACTCGGCTAATGCACCGTTTGTCATCCGCGTCCATGATCCGTGGTTCCAGTCCGTCAAAAAAAATATAACCTGTCCTATTTTTTTCACGGAAAACGGTTCACGGACCCATTCAAGTCAATGGGACCGTGAAAAAACGCAGAGGCACACAAGATTGTCATCCGCGTCTGCCCATCCGCGTTTGTTTTTTTCCTATCATTTGCATGGCAAACTTGACTTAGACTTTTTTTTACTTTCCTTTATGTCTGGTGATCCTCCAAAAATACAGGAAGACACATGGAAACAAAAACGGAAACGGATCACGGAACAACGGAACCCCATTTTGCGGAACGGAACACAACAACGGTTGTGTGCATGAGGCCTAATACTGTAACTTCCTTGTACACTTTTGTGGTCCTTACATGTGTCAAGAATTGTTTTTGCTCACATTTGGCTGCTACATGGTCCCTGGATCATTGAGGGTCTTAAGTTTATAGTTACATATATAGTTAAGGGCTCTTTCACACTTGCGTTGTCCGGATCCGGCGTGTACTCCATTTGCCGGAATTACACGCCGGATCCGGAAAAACGCAAGTGAACTGAAAGCATTTGAAGACTGATCCGTCTTCAAAATGCTTTCAGTGTTACTATAGCAGCCAGGACGCTATTAAAGTCCTGGTTGCCATAGTAGGAGCGGGGGAGCAGTGTACTTACCGTCCGTGCGGCTCCCGGGGCGCTCCAGAATGACGTCAGAGCGCCCCATGCGCATGGATGACGTGATCCATGCGACACGTCATCCATGAGCGTGGGGCGCCCTGACGTCACTCTGGAGCGCCCGGGGAGCCGCACGGACGGTAAGTATACTGCTCCCCCGCTCCCCACTACACTTTACCATGGCAACCAGGACTTTAGCGTCTTGGCAGCCATGGTAACCATTCAGAAAAAGCTAAACGTCGGATCCGGCAATGCGCCGAAACGACGTTTAGCTTAAGGTTTCAATGGGCATTAATTCCGGATCCGGCCTTGCGGCAAGTGTTCCGGATTTTTGGCCGGAGCAAAAAGCGCAGCATGCTGCAGTATTTTCTCCGGCCAAAAAATGTTCCGTTCCGGAACTGAAGGCATCCTGATGCATCCTGAACGGATTTCGCTCCATTCAGAATGCATGGGGATAATCCTGATCGGGATTCTTCCGGCATAGAGCCCCGACGACGGAACTCTATGCCGGAAGAAAAGAACGCAAGTGTGAAAGAGCCCTAACTCCACTTTAACAATGCTTTTCATTTTAGAAAGAGATATAACATAAAGGTTTATGCCCATCTTGGATTTGCTCCCCTGTATATATATATATGCACAATTGCATATGGGTTTGAGCACTTCCTGCCTGTTTAACACCACGCCATTTTTTCAGTTTGTTTGTATATAGAGATGCTTGGAGGTGTATAAACTCCAATTTAAATGTGCCTGTTTTCCATCCACAGGCTACGTTTAGGTGCACCTGCGAGGCCTGGGCCATATCAGCCAGTCTTGAGTGGGACTCACATACTCCTCCCTCCTCCCATTGCTAGCATGGCTACATGCTGGAGGTAACTGTTGAGTTGTCTGCGAGTCGGACCTCACGCTGCTGTAATTCACCCACTGGCTCCTGGTATTGCCCATACGGAACAGGTAGGTGAGTGTTAGGACCCGAGCTACTTGAGAAACCTTGGCGCGGTGCTTCGGGCTCAGACATGTCCTCCATAGTAGGACATGTTGGCTAATCTCTTAATTTTAACATCAGTTTGAGGGTTTAGTAAGACCGCAGAGAGCACCTGTCTTTGCAAATAATATTAGGCAGTTTACATGCTGAACTTCTGGTTTCCATCAGCTTCCTGTTGGGTTTTTTAACTAAACCCAACACTGTAATGTTTCATAGGGCTTGCTCTGCCTAGCTGAAATGGAGAGAAGAGTAGTAGGGGGCATGACTACTGCAGAGAGAACAGTATGGCAAACGGAGCAAGCCCTTAGAAATATTACAGAGCAAAGCTTGCTGGGTTTGGTAAAAAAAAAAAAAACAATAGGAAGCTGATGCCACTCATCGATTGGTCAACATACAGTAAATCGTAGCATGCTTTTTTAAGATTGTGCCTTTTCTGTAAGTAGAGTAAGATGCTGTCTGCACTGTATTTTTATGTATGTGTATGGTGAATGCCTTATATCATATAATAGCTCAATGGTCTCCAACCTGTGGCTCTCTAGCTGAGAAAAAATACAACTCTGCAGATGTGAAGTCCACTGCCGTAGAGTCCACTGCCATGGACAATGCACATCTTCTTCAGAAATGATTGCACTTGTTTAGCTGCTAGATGGCAGTGCTACAAAAAAAGAACTGGAATTTCACATGTCCTGTGTTACCCACATTCACATACTGAAGGGCTTTTTGTCATGCGTTACATGTGGAGCAGTCTGGGCCACATTGTGCTCGTTAGGGGGTAAGAAGGGAATGATCTGGATAATGCCAACTAATTTTTATCCTTTGGGAACCGTTTGCTGCACAGGAAGAGCATTATGCAGTAATACTGCAAGTAGAAGCTAAATTTGTACCAACAACATAACTTCTGATCTATTGGTTTTCTTTGCGTCAATGGATCGACTCATGGGAAATTTGCTTATCGCGAAGCCATGATGATGTACAGTAGTTTGGTGAGAAAATGCATTGACATGAAGTATTTTTTACGTGTTGTCATAGGGACAGACAGCATAAGTACATGTAAAGCGTTTAGAGGAATGAACTTGCATCAATTAAAGCAATAAACAATGTTTAGAGAACAATTACCTCCACAAATGTGCTGCACTGTAGAAGGTCATTAGTCATGTGTCCTAGTGTGAACCTACAAGGATATCTAGTATGACAGATACAGACTTCTCTCAGGACAGCACTTGTTTGCTGCGTGCAGTTATGTCAGTCTAGACAGTATATTTTCTAGCTGTCTTCAACATTTCTCGCTTGTGGGATGTATAGCGCATGATGATGCATCAAACACAATGGAAGGAATTGTTGGAATGGTCTTTGTGAGCTTTCCCTGAACATTGAGGCCATCTTTGCAGACACAGCAACGATGATTTCATTATCAGTTTGGTGTGATTCAAACTGTTAGATCAGAGTTTAGATTTGGAGAGTTTTTGTCATGTTCTTTATCCAAGTGCCTACATAGTCTTCTCTTTGTTGTTAATATTACAGGAAGTTTCCAGCTCAGGCAGAATTATTATTTTTGTGTGGAATGTGTACTGCTGTATTACTGAATAAACTTTTTGTGAATAAAGTTGTGTGAGTTTAAGAGTACGACCACGCAGTCAGGTTTCCTGGTACAGTTTTGGAAGCCAAAACCAGGAGTGAATTCAAAAAAGAGGAGAAGTCATATCTGTCCTTTATACTTTCTCTGCTTTTATGATCCACTCCTGATTTTGGCTTCCAAAACTGCATCAGGAAACCTTAACGTGTGGCTGTGCAGTTACTATCTTTGTAAGGTAACCCATGGAAGTGTCTCTGCTCTACAGACATGGCTTCTGTTCTTACCCTCAGTTCAGACCTGAGCGTTTTACAGCGCGTTCCTACGCGCTGTAAAACGCTCAACAAGGAGAAACCAATGCTTCCCTATGGGAATGGTTCTCACCTGGGCGTTTTACAGCGCGTACGATCGCGCTGTAAAACGCCCGACGCTCAAACAAGTACATGAGCGTTTTTTTGGGCGTTTGTCGTGCGTTCCCGTACATAGACTTTCGGGAACGCGCGACAATGTGTGTTCACTTGTCTCTGTATGCGCGCTTGTAAACGCCCGTACAATCGCGCATACAGAGCGCTCCTTTCAGAACGCTCTGGTGTGAACCCAGCCTTACAGAAGTTGGCCCACAAACAAAAAAATGTTATAGGTGATTAACGTAGGTGATGGATGATAATTGCTGGAACCCCCTTGGTCACAAGAATGTGGTCCCTGAGTACCCTGCGTGGATGGAACAGTACTGCACATGTGTGACACTGCTTAATTCACTGTTAAGTACAGTGCTCAGCTACAGATGTAGCAGGGTTAACACACAAACTATTAACTCAAATTTCTTAACTCATCGCGTTATCTTGAAACAAAAGCAATTGAAGGTGTTTTCTTAACGCATTTAAAGCATAAAGCATGTGTGGTAACTCTATTACATCCGTATGTGAATGCTGTGGTCATGTTTGTACAGTATTGCTCCGTTTAGGGGACTTAGGGGAGCCTTGTTCTTATACTGGTAGAGTTCCCAGTGGTCAGACCTCAGCAGTCATACTTTTAGCGCATCCTGTGGGTGGGTAATAAATGTTGCTTGTGAGTCAAATGCTTTAATAGATCTAAATGAATCTTGACAGATTTCATTAACTGTTATTCTTGACATCAAAACACCAGATCCCAGACGGAACATGAAAAATATGATGAGCTGAACAGAGCCATTTTAGAAAGCACTGCAAACATGAGATTACAATATACCATTAAAGGGGTTGGCCCATCTCACACATTGGTGGAATATCGCTAGGATATAAAACTAATGTCAGATAGGTGAGGGTCCCAGATGATGGGAATGGGCCACCCAAAAGTGAAGAAGAGCGTACAGCCACCCTTCATTCATTTCTATGGGAGTTCTGAAAATAGCCAACCTATGTGCGCTTGTGCGGTGCGTCCTTGTTCACTTTTTGGGCCCTGTTACAGACATAGGGGCCCCCAAAGTCTCAAATGTCTAACATATGAACGACACTCTAACATATAAGTCTTACTAACAATAGGTTACGTCCTCACGTACAGACTGGATTTCAGCATAGACTAAGTAACGTAATTTTTTCTGTTAGTTAAAACATGATAGTTTTTTTTTATTCTAATCTGTTTTTATTTTCTGATTGAAGCCTTTATTTTCTGAACATGATTATGAGGGCAGCCATCTTGCCTGAGCCTTTAGAAATGTGCTTTACAGCAGCCACCATGGGTCATAGATATAATAGCCTGGAGATGACTCACTGACTTCTTTGCAAGATTTTGTAGACATGCTCTGTGACCTGTGCAGAGGTCTTTGTACAGGGAGGGAGTCAAGAAGCTGTATAGAGAAATTACTTGTCATTGTTATCCCCCTGTGATGATAATGAGATGACTGCTAAAAAATGATCAGTACAGAACAGGAAGTCTCAACATATAATTAGGCTTAATGGCCAGTGTGAAAACAATAGGATCAAAATAAAAATTCTGCAAAAAAATATTTTCAACATAAAACACTATTTAAACAATAGATAATTTTTTCTGGTGGAACATTCCCTTTAAAGAGGCACTGAACCTTTACTCTGTCTCTGTTTACGGGTGCAGCCCTTTTGGGCTGGGAGAGGCTGATGAAAGGGTCCTCGATGGCAGGAAGTCCAGAAAAATGTCTGCTACTAGGTTTGACACAAGATTGCCCCCTATCATATTAATGATTTAATATATGTATACTCTGGTCATTCCATAGGATTAACATAATCTGACCAGGGAGGATGGACATGTTTTGTTCATTTGTATTGTCATGTTCAAAAAAACTAAGTAGGTCTTTCAGTATAGCATCCTATAATACATTGTAGGCCGTCATATTAGTAGAGATTTTCAGTGCAAATTCGGGTATGTATTTTTAGGAATAATTACACTTAAAAAAATATATATATATTTGTCAACCTCCCTACCATTTTTCTCCTATTTTAGTAAGTCTCTGAAATTAGGGGCCTGTAAAGTGATCTCAGAGAAGATTTAGATATACACTGTCACAATGTAGAGGGAGGTGAGGTACATAAAATGACCAGAAACTAGGCCTCACGGCTAGGAAAAGGGAAAAGGTCACCACCTAGGAAACCCTAAACCTAGCCCTTACTCCTGTCAGTATGAATAGACCCTGAAGGTGGGAATATTCATACACCGTAAACCTAGGCCCTAGTAACCCTGAATATCCCTAGGAGTAGTAACAGGGTCTGAGACCATTGGTTCCTTCCCAGATGAACGAACCAGCGTCTCCCTGAGGCCTAGTAAACAAAGAGCAAATGGGAACAACAAAATACAAAGGGAAGTACACTTATCTTCAATAGAAAATTGATGAGCAGGAACTCGGATGAGGACAACATACCAGCTCTTCCAACTCCAGGCAGATAATATTAACCGCATGGTATGAAGTGTGAGTCCAGACTAAATAGAGGAGCAGTAATGACCACAAGCTACACCTGAGACAAAAGGTGTGGTCATTACCAACAACACTGCAACAAGTGAAAACAGATTGGCTGCACGTTAGGTTATCTGACAGCCTGTCTCTCAGATCTTCTAACCTCTGTCACAGGAGGGACTGTGACATATACTACTGTATATACAGTATGTTTCCAGCCATTTCTAATTTTTCATTATGCTATTTTTGGAATTTCTAATGATCTGGAAATGTTTAGCAACTGATCAGGATATTATATTATTTAAACAGATTTGAGGTTGAAAATGTTTAATTGGGGGTTACCAAGACTTTAAAAACTGATAACCTATCCTCAGGATATGTCATCAGTATCTGATCGGTGGGGGTTTGACACCCAGGACCCCCACCGAACAGGTTTTCAAGAAGGCAGTGGCGCTCCTGTGAGTGCCACTGCCTTCTCACAGCTTTTTGTAGGCCAGTGATGACACGTTCATCGGTCACTTGGCCTTTCTGGGTGTCAAACCCAACCGATCAGGTCACCAGTTGTAAGATCTTGGAAAACCCTTTTAATCGTTGTACGAATAAAGGTTATTGCTTTTTTCTAATGTATTTTTGGGGGAATTTATAATGGCCCTATGCCAGTTTTCTGGCACAAAAATGATGCATATCCCAGATTTGTGACTTTTAAAACGCTGTTGCACCTAAATCAAAATTTCTTTCATTCTGCAGCCTAGTCGTGGGATACAGTTGCATCCACCTCTTAGTTACCAGCCGGACTATCTGTGTATTGGGCGTTCTCATTCACAGACCGCAAACTAATATCTCAAAATGGTGAGGAATTGTACAACTTTTCACTTGTATAATGGTTAAGCAGGGCCACCTGACCTTTTAGTTAAAAGTGATTTATACTTGCATTATAAATAGGCATATACCAAATGTTTGTGTAGCAGCACCTTATGCGTTTTGGACAAGTTTGACATTTTTATAGTTTGTTTTGTTTTAATACTTAAAGGGCATCTGTCAGGAGATTGGTACCTATGAAACTGGCTTACCTGTTGCATGTGCGCTTGGCAGCTTGAGGGCGCAGCAGTGGCAGTAGAGGCTCATTTGCATATATTAAACCATCATTTTTCTTCATTTCATAAGGAAACGTAAGGAGAAGCACAATTCTCCTATAGGCATTCTATATGCATAGATTAAGCATACAGTTTCTCCCTCTATGCTACATCATACAACTTGCACCGAACTCTGTTGTTTTCTTGTTCAACATTTAATTATTCTTTCATTATCTCTTTAATAGCTATCTGGAAATAATTAATGTACTACGTACATAATGACTGATACTGTAGTAATCAAGAGCTTTGCATTTTCTGATGTCCTGACTTCTGTCTGGGGACATATTTTTCAACTATGTTTCTTGGCAGAAAAGATCTGGAATTATTGCCAATGATGTAATGTCTGTTGTTAAGGGATTGTGTTTTCACAGTGCTGTTGTCATTGACATAACTAGTATTGCTGAACTGAATTGATATTACAAAAAAAAATCTGAAAACTAGGGCTACTTCATGTATCTTAGACCTAAACACAATGTTCTGTTTCTTCAGTAGATAATATGCCTTCTTTAAAAGGGGCATGTTGACTCTTTGAAACTTTGTACAGATATGCAACAAAGACAAATTGTCCCCTTATAAGGCAGTGACAACTTATGCAGATAGTTCACGTAGGATCCATCTCTAGAAAGGTCCTCAATTCTTGCAGTCATGAGTTGAATTTGCTCCGGATCAGAACCAAACACTTCAAATTGATTCTACTTTAACTTAACCATTTCCATTTGTAGACTGTGCTTTGAAATGGTCCATAGAAGAGTGAGCAACAGTCAGTGTGTTATGAAGCAGATGTGGATACGCTGTCCCATCTGAACAGATTTGTCCTGGGGCTACTCCTAAGGGCTTTATCTAAGTGAGCCAGTGGTATTCACTCTTTAATCCCAGGGATATGGACTTTGCAGGCCACTACCTATTGGAGTAGCCTCTGTTCAATTGACTGCTGACCCATTGGGTTCACGAGACAGCGATGCAGAGCAGTGTGGGTTCAGGTAAAACTGTAGTCAGGGACAGGCTGAGATCCGGGCAGGTAGACTACGTGCAATCCACTTAACAGTCCGAGGACAGAGCAAGAAGCTCAGCTTCAGTATGAAGATCAGGCAGAAGTCAGATCACTAAGCAAAGGGTCAGATCCAGAAAACAGGCTGAAGACCGTACACAGATAAACAAATGGAAAACAACACACCTTTGCAAGACACTAGTGGACTAGTACCTATTGCTCAGGCACCTTCCCACAGGGGAAGATGCCTTAAGCACGGGGGGGGCATTTGTGCAGACCCTACAGGCAGGGTGAGAGAGGCCTAGTTGGCATGCAGCAGACTGCAGTGTATGTGGCGGGACACAGCTACTCTAGTGGCTTGCACTGCTGGGAAGCAGGGGAGAGAGAGCAGCCTGGGACGGGAGCTCTGAAGTGGGTGAGCCTAGTAAAGACAACCACGGGCCACCGCTGTAACACAGTGATGTACAAATCTGGCTCCCAATATGGTATTCTTCGTTTCACATAAGTGTACATGTTCAAGTCCAGTTAGCATTCTGTTCCCCCTCCTCTAAATATGTGATTGGCCTGAGAGGCTTCATGAAGATCATATTATTACTCCTCATTTTAAAAAGTTGCTACAAATTTTGCTGCTGGTGTTCTTTAGATATTCCTTAGTTAAATATACAACAGCATGCCCTAAAATCTCAGCGTTTTTTTTCACTATGCGTCGCCGAATAAACATTGATACATAAGTTGAGAAAACACCAAGTCATGTTAGTTTTAGAGACTGGTAGAGGCATTTGGGTTGGTGGATGTAGACAGAACACTGGTTTATACAGTATACATCAATTTTCATTAATACGTATCATGCAGTATTCTGGAAAAATGTGGAGAAGTGGCAGTGCAGTGGCCGGGTTTGGGGTGGCCCCAATGCCACGCTGGGTCCCCCGGACACCGTCAAGGTGTCACCACATGTTGCTGCTCTCTGGAAGGGATGGTAAGGCATGGTGCACCCCAATGGGAAATTAGTCCAGAGATATAGGGTCTGCAGTAAACATTTGTGCTTCTTTACTTGGGGAATTCTGGTGAAGGCTGGCTTCTCCAATCTCCTCCCTGGCAGAAGTTTTGATGCTGAGGAAAGGCCTGAGCTAGCTGTCCCTCTCTCTTCAGAAGGCTGGTACCCTGGCCAAAGGCTGGAGGCCCAGGGTCTTTGGCAGAGTATTTCCGTTGCAACGTCTTCTTCTGGTCACTCAATAGTCTAGCGGAGTCTCCTCTTCTAAGCACTGTTCCCTAAGTGCAGAATACTACAGGCTCTGACTGCTCTCCTTATATACCATTTCTAGATGAACTAGAACCTTCTAATGGGAGTGGTGGAGTGGAGAATCTCAGCACAAACAGATACAAAGTTACCACTCCCATCTCTCATAGACTTACATTACAGCTTCAGTGATACTCCGTGGCAATGACACAGTAGTTTTTTTTCTGACAGGTTTTCAGACATAACAACAGAGCTAAACCAGACATTCAAAAGGTGAGTGTCTGGTTTTGGTGGTAAATAAGTCTGTCTTTTTCCCTCCAAAACATGCTCTTCTTTAAAACCCTATGGCAGCTGTGGAAAATTACCAGCTTCTCATTCAAAGTCCCAAGAGTCTCTCAGTATTCATTAACCCTTTCAACAGAGCCTCACAAATATAGTGCAAATGAACAGGATATATATCACAATATATAAAATGCAATTATACAGCATTAAACAGTGCAAGTTAACCCTTTCAAGTGAAATAAAGTAAGACGTTTATAACTTTGCATAGGGGAAACAGGGGCAAATGTCCAGACTTCACAGTACCCCTGCTCTAACGGGCTCTTGCTTAACCATTTCAGAATTATGAGCAGACTGGCAGCCTGAATCAGGTGTGTATAGTTTGATTGGTTGGGCGCCATGTGGGAGTCAGAAAAGATTTGTCTGAAAGTACAGATTTATAGAAGGAGCGTATATATCTATCTACTTCCAAAAGACAATGTGAAGCATTAACCCTCAGCGCCAGCAGAGGTCAGAGTTCATAAGCCTCATTTCTATGAAAATACTTAAAGGGGTTGTCTCATCATAGACCATGGGGGCATATCACTAGGATATGCTCCCATTGTCTTATCGGTGCAGGTCTCAACACTGGGACCCGCACCTATATCGCGACCGGAGCCCCACAAGGTGGTTACCTGGAGAACTCCGGCTGCGCATGTGCAGTGTGCCCTCCTTCGCTTTTGGGGCTCTGTTCTCGATATAGGTGCGGGTCCCAGCGGTGGGACCCGCACCTATAAGACAATGGGAGCATAATCTAGCGATATGCCCCTATTGTCTGTCATGAGACAACCCCTTTAAATATTACTTTGGCTCGTTTTGTCTTGGGAGCAATCATCGGGAGACATAAAAATGGCAGACGTCTTCAGCTGAATCCCTTAAGGTCTTATGTTTATGAGTTTTTTTGTAGTGTGTACACACCTTGAGATTGAATCTGGGCAATTTTGTGGTCTGCAAAGTTCCTCTCAATTTTCTTCTCTCAGGTCCTAACAAAAGCTGCGACCCCTGTGACACTGCGAGATAAAAGGCAGCCATACAATATAGATACCAACTTTGTTGGCAGATTCTCGTATGAATAATTTTTAAAACCAGTTTTGATTATTAAATGATAGAAACCTAGTTTCAAAAGATTTGGTTTTTGCCATGGGATGCCTAATGGGATGTTGAAATGACATCTCAAAATTAGACATCTGTAAGAATCTGGGAGAAATGTTGTAGTCCTAGAAGCAAGTACAGTACTGGTTTAGATTATTAAATATATGCATTCATGTAGACCTCAGTTGTGCATTTAATTCAGAACCTTCTGAATGGGTTTGTCATCATCTTTGAGTTGCTGTGCTGATAATGTACTATTTATTAGCATTTTAATTAGTTACATTGATGTGGTTTTTCAGCACAAAGCGCTTCTAATTATTCTGAAGGATTTGAATCAGTACATATACTCCTACAGACTTCAGATGATTGTTTGCAAGTATAGAACAACCTATGACATCATTCCAACCTACAGAAGAATCGCCCAAATAAAAAAGGGATTCTGAGCGCTTCGGACTGGACATTATTAAATAAAAACAGGAACAGGATAAAGCATTTTCAAGGGGGTCTCCCTTCTTCCTATATACACAATAAAGAGGACGTAAAATCAATAATGACCTTCACTGTGAAACAGGAAGTGACATAATAGGTCAAATTACTCAGTTACAAAAAAATGTAATGACTTTACACGGGCTGAAAATCCACAAGATAATCGCTAACAAGCATTCTTAGGAACGGCATCTGCTGCTGGCAAACAACGAGCCAGTATGGGGAGAGTAATGGCATTAGCCATCACTCCTCCCCATACTGTGGAGGAGATTGCTGCATGTAAATGCAGCCGTCTCCTACATTGACGAGCAGGCAGAACGCTTCCTTCCAGACATTATGCTGCTGGGTCTTCCCGTGTAAAGGACCTTTAGGCCTCTTTCACACGGGCGTTGCGGATTGGGGCCGGATGCGTTCAGGGAAAATGGTGCGATTTTGACACTAAAACAAGTCAGTTTTCACTGTGATTGCGTTCCATGTTTGCGTTTTTTCCGCACGGGTGCAAAACATTGTAATGCGTTTTGCACGCGCGTGAGAAAAATCGACATGTTTGGTACCCAGACCCGAACCCGGAAGTTTGGGTTTGGGTTAGGTGTTGTGTAGATTTTATTATTTTCCCTTATAACATGGTGATAAGGGAAAATAGTAGCATTCTTAATACAGAATGCTTAGTACAATAGGGCTGGAGGGGTTAAAAAATAAAATAAAAAATTTAACTCACCTTAATCCACTTGATCGCGCAGCCCGGCTTCTCTTCTATCTGCTTCTTTGAGGAATAGGACCTTTGATGACGTCACTGCCCTCATCACAAGGTCCATCACATGATCTTTTACCATGGTGATGGATGATGTGACAGACCATGTGATGAGTGCAGTGACATCATCAAAGGTCCTTTTCCTGTGCACAGCAAAGATGTAGACAGAAGAGAAGCCGGGCTGCGCGATCAAGTGGATTAAGGTGAGTTAAATTTAATTTTTTTTTTTTTTAACCCCTCCAGCCCTATTGTACTATGCATTCTGTATTAAGAATGCTTTTATTTTTCCTTTAAAACCATGTTATAAGGGAAAATAATAATGATCGTGTCCCCATCCTGATCGTCTCCTAGCAACCGTGCGTGAAAATCGCACCGCATCCGCACTTGCTTGCGGATGCTTGCGATTTTCACGCAGCCCCATTCACTTCTATGGGGCCTGCGTTGCGTGAAAAACACTGAATATAGAACATGCTACGATTTTCACGCAACGCACAAGTGATGCGTGAAAATCACCGTTCGTGTGCACAGCCCCATAGAAATGAATGGGTCCGGATTCAGTGCGGGTGCAATGCGTTGCACCCGCGCGGAAAACTCGCTCGTGTGAAAGGAGCCTTAGTCATTTGATCGATTGGATCGTGGTTTATCTGTTTTTGTGACTTTTTTAAAAATAAACTTTACATGAATTTTCTATGCAGTAGATTAGTGAAAAACAGACCACACATGGAAGGCATGCATGTGCAGTCCATGAATTTCATAGACCCATTGAATAGAATGGGCGCATTTTGTCTGCAAAATGGAGTGAAGTAGTATATGCTCATTTATTTTTCCTGTGGACCAATGGTCCTCAGAAAAAAAGGACTTTTGAATACATATATAGTTTTTTATGGATCGGAGTGTCGTCCATGGACAACATAGACAACACACAGATGTGAATAACTATAGTGTGATTATACCCTAAAGCTGTTTCTTATGCTTTTTCATATACTTTATTGTAAATACTGATCACTAATCAGTGGTGGCATGGGGACAGATTGTAGAGCGCTTTACAGTTTACAATTCACTGTCCCTTTACAGAAAAGAACTCACAACTGTACAGTGACATTAAATATAGGACTGCGAGAAATCTGTCATCTACCATACTTCTTAAAATTGTTATAGTGTAATTTGAAATCTAATGGAAATTCTCCCAGGACACATTTAAGCTAATTGCTGATATGATATTTATGAAATGAATGAATGTCTAGACTGTTTTCTGTGTTCTCCATTACATCCTAAGAAAATTACAGGAAATCTCGGCATTATAAAAACTAATGGAAATTAGCAGCATGATGAAAATATTACAGATTAATATATTAAGCAGAGCAGTTTAGACATAGTCCAGATTTGAGGCCTGTGAAACAGGAACAGTGTTCCCATACACCGTTCGGTACAAGGTTTTGGTAATACTGGATTGTTGAGAAAATTGCTCATTCTGTGTACAGTACAGCAATTAATAGTAAATTTATCTAAGCCCAGGAACAGAAGAGTAGGTCGGAACTGTGAGTTATTCATTTTTTATGTCACAGTCCCCTGACACCATATGTAGAGGAAAACTTTTTGCTTGCTTCCACTCTACAGATTATGACATATCCAGTCTGTAAAAAACAAACAAACATAGATTAACAATAATAATGGCATGTGAGATCCAAAAGACATACACTACTCACAAAAAGTTAGGAATATTTAGCTTTCGGGTGAAATTTATGGAAAACATAAAATGCTAATACTACAGTGATATTATATCATTAAAGTAGGGCATTTAAGTAGAAGCATGCAATGGTGAATTCCTCATCTCAAACAATTTATTGAAACAAAAGCCAACACCAGTGGTGTGTATACCCCCACAAAAATGTCACTGTCTCAAAAACTTGTCATGTGGCCTTGAGCATCAGTTACAGCTTGATAATGACATCTCATGCTGTTCACAAGTCACTTATTGTGTGATGAGGCATGGCATCCCACTCTTCTTGAAGGGCGGCCCTCAGGTCATTTAGGCTCTGGGGTACAGAGTTACAAGCCTCTACACGTCAACTCAGCTGATCCCATAGGTTTTTAATGGGATTCAGGTCTGGAGAATTTGCAGGCCACTCCATTTGAGGTACCCCAGTCTCCAGCAGCCATTCCCTAATGATGGGACCTCGATGAGCTGGCGCATTGTCGTCCATGAAGCTGAAACTAGGTCTGTGTTGTTCATGCTGAGGCACAATGACTAGATTAATGATGTTATTCAAGTTGTATGGGCTTGTCACTGTACTATTCACAAAGTGTAGGGCAGTTCTGTATTGACTAGACACACCTGCCTACACTGTAATACCACCACCACCAAAGTGTAGGGCAGTTCTGTATTTACACACCTGCCCAACACTGTAACACCTCTACCAAAGGCTTGTCCCATTACAACAGTGGCTGATTCATAGCGCTCTCCTTGACGTCTCCAACATCGTTGACAGGCATCAGAGTAAGGCCGAATGCACGCGGCCGAGAGCAGTCCGTGGTATGCCGGGCTGGATTCCTGTTCAAAGCAGGAGCGCACGGCGTCATTGGTTGCTATGACGCCGTGCGCTTCATGTCGCCGCTGCACTACAGTAATACACTATACGAGTGTATTACTGTAGTGCAGCGGCGGCATGAAGCGCACCACGTCATAGCAACCAATGACGCCGTGCGCTCCTGCTCTGAACAGGATCCAGCCCGGCATACCACGGACCGCTCTCATCTGCGGAACACGGCCGTGGGCATTAGGCCTAAATCGACTTTCATCAGTGAACAACACTGAGGCCCACTGGTCCCTCGTCCAGTGTAGATATTCCCTGGTCCAGGCAAGACGATGATGCCTGTGGTTAGTTACCCTTGCAGGTCGTCTAACGCTGATGTAAGTGGTTTAGAATGGTCTGAAGTGACACTTGGGTGTCTCTCACCTCACTTTTCAATGTGGCTGGAATTGTGTGTTATTCATCTTGCAGTTCCACAGGGCATTATTCAGAATGAAGCAGTCATCTGTGTTTGATGTGGCCAAAGGACATCCACTTCTATGCCTTTGTGTGAATCTTCCAGTCTCTTTGTATCTCTGTTACAACCTGCTGATGACACTCCATGACACTCTAAGCTCAGTGGCCATTTCTGTCTGAGAACATATTGCTTGAAGCCTCGCAATGGCGAGGTACTGTTTATCAATTGTTAGGTGTCTTGGTCTCATGATGTCAAAATGCAAACAACATGATGAGGAGGACTGTTTAAATACCAATTCTCATTGAACCAGGAGATTTATTGGGCGATCCATGGATTAAACAGCTATTGTGAATTTTGCTGTTAAGCTCCTTGTTAGAAAACAGCAAGTTGTGCAAAAAGTATTTGAACAGTTGGACATGTGCATTCAAAAGTTTAGAGAAGGTCACATTAAGTTCACATGTAAAGTTTAGAGTGCATTTTAAGTTCATCATGAAATTTCACCCACAAGCCAAATATCTTTAACTTTTTGTGAGTAGTGTATGTACCCCAAAATAGTACAGCTTTGTTGATGGAAAAATAAAGTTAAGACTTTCAGAATAAGGGAGTGTTTTCACCTTCTGAAGGTACGATAAAGTGTACTGCTGGAATGAACTCTGGGTTGCTAATTAATTATTGATAGTCACCTACTGCGCCACTGGAATACATTGACAGGGCTTTTGAGCCAGACTCATAATGGAGAGGATCTTCTCAGCGCACAGCAGCACAGAGGTGGAAAGAGGTAAACTATCAACACACTAGTTATCGATCCGGAGTCCATTCCAGCAGTACTGTTCAAGTAGTACTGGACTTAATAGTGCTTGAAGGGGGTGGCAGACTGCCTTTAAAGTGTTTATTATGCAAAAGTTGTAAAACATAAACTATATAAATTTTGTATTGCCAACTGTAATTGTACAGGCTTTGGAATGTGACAAAACTAAAAAATATTGCCGTGTCCTAAAGGACAAAATAACCGATGTCGTTAAGCAGGTTAAGGTACTTTCACACTAGCGTTAAAGTTTTCCAGTATTGAGTTCAGTTTTATACTAATGCATTCTGAATGGAAAGCATTCAGTTCAGGATGTCTTCAGTTCAGTCCCACATAATGTATCTGGCATGCTGCGGTATTTTCTCTGGCTAAAATTACGGAACACTTGCCGGAATGCCGGATCCGGCATTATTTTCCATTGAAATGTATTAATGCCGGATCTGGTACCAAGTGTTCTGGAAAACCGGATCCGGTTTCCCGGTCTGCGCATGCGCAGACCTTTGAATCCATGAGAAAAATAAATACCGGATCCGTTTTTACGGATGACACCAGAGAGACGGATCGGATATTTCAATGCATTTGTCAGACGGATCCGCATCCGGATCCGGAAACAAATGCAATCCGTTTGCATACAGATTTCCGGATCAGGCAGGCAGTTTCGGCGACGGAACTGCCTTCCGGAATCCTCTAACGCAAGTGTGAAAGTAACCTAATAAGTTTGGCTCAAATAACTCCAACTCTCTGCTCTGCTCTGACTGGCACAAATTACAACAGTCTTAATAAGTGTAGGCCACAGCGTAGGATGATAAAATTCTGGCTGCCTATAGCCAACACTAGTAGAAGCTTTGGAGCTTACATCATACTGCTTTATTACTGGATTGAATGTACAAACAGTGAGGGCTAAGCTTCATGTCTCCCCCTAGTGGTGTCAGAGGGCAGTCAGAATTTTATCAATTATTGATCTGTGTGTGCAGAAGGAGAGCTCTGTATAAAAAAGGACTTCTATGTGTATAAAAGTTATTAAGAAATGAAACATAGAACCTTGGACCTAAAGGCAACATAGTGTTAAAAGGAACACTTTAGTAACATTCACTTTAGGAACAAAACTACCTTTGTGCAGCATATAGCAGTATACATTCTTTGTGCATTATTTCATAGACTGTGCCACTCCTAGCTTTACAGTCAAAGTATCAGTGACGGGGAAAGGTGATAGTCAATCTTTCCTGCGTATTTCAGCAGACACATACCAGATATATTGCCACATATCTTAACTTGAACTTTTTCTTAGGACACATTTGGTCGACTTTTTTACAGTATCTACAGGTTTACTAGCATTCCTTATCATAAGCTATTTAAATCCATCTGTTTTTCACATATGCTGTGTAGATTAAACTGTCAGGTCACAACTTGCACAATCCTCAACCACCACAAACAGTGATAGAAAACCTACAGAGTAAACATGTTACCTTCCTAATCAAATGTACACTGTTAATATTGCATAGGTAACACACAGAAGTCATTTGTAAAACCTGTGTCTTTTATTAAGACTTTAGGTTTCTTGTTAAAACACCTCCAATTCCCTCCAGTTTCAGCTTTGCTATTCATGGAAAATTCAGCATGCTACGATTCAATAGAATATTCTCTGTGGCCTCATTTGATATGTCCCCATACTTAAAATAGGAAGCGTGCCAGGTTTGGAATATAATTTGCTTTTTCTTTATTACTCACTTTAGAAATGGAATGGGCATAGGTAAATGAATGCCGGACCGCATTGTCGTTAAACATATTCAGGCAGTGTCACAATCCTACATCTATAAATGATGTGTTAGGTCAGATACATTTATATCAATTAATTCTTTAAAGTTGTTGCCCTAGTTATAGCAAATACAGTTCAATAGACAGCAACCATCAAGAAATCGGTCTCTCCACCCTGGTCACAACAGTACATCCCATCTCCAACCAAAAGTTACTGCATAAGGGTACTTTCACACTTGCGTTTTTCTTTTCCGGCATTGAGTTCCGTCCTAGGTGCTCTATATCGGAAAAGAACTAATCAGTTTTATCCCCATGCATTCTGAATGGAGAGCAATCTGTTCAGGATGCATCAGGATGTCTTCAGTTCAGTCTTTTTGACTGATCAGGAAGGAGATAATACCGAAGCATGCTACGGTTTTATCTCCGGCCAAAAAAACTGAACACTTGCCTGAATTCCGTCATTTTCTTTCCATAGGAATGTATTAGTGCCGAATCTGGCATTCAAAATACCGGAATGCCGGATCCGTCCTTCCTGTGCAGACCGAAAAAAAATTGAAAAAAATAAATGCGGATCTGTTTTCCGGATGACACCGGAAAGACGGATCCGGCATTTCAATGCATTTGTAAGACTGATCAGGATCCTGATTAGTCTTACAAATGCCATCAGTTGGCATATGTTTTGACAGATCCTACATTTCCTCAAATTGCTAAAACAACACTTCTTGTAATAGTCATATCAGACTCCACAAGCTTTGCATATGCAGAATGTCTTGTGTATAGTGCATTTATGGGCTAATGACTGAGTTTAGGGGAGAACATGCCAAGCAGACTGTCATTGGTTTTGGCCTTGGATGAAATTTCATCAAAGATCCATGACCTGATCAACTATGTGAGGTGCTGTGGATATAGTAACCATATTATACAAATTTAAGTGGAGCATTTACCGAAGATACAGTTAGATCCATTCAAATTTGATCCATTTTCTCTTAAAACTTGCTTAGAATCGATCATAGGCCTTAGGCCTCATGCACACGACCGTTTTTTTTCGCGGACCCATTGACTTTCAATAGGTCCGTGGAAAAATCTGAAAATGCACAGTTTGGCTTCCGTGTCCGTGATCCGTTTTTCCAGTCCGTGAAAAAAATATGACCTGTCCTATTTTTTTCACGGACAACGGTTCACGGACCCATTCAAGTCAATGGGTCCGTGAAAAATCACGGATGCACACAAGATAGTCATCCGCGTCCGTGATCCGTGTCCGTGATCCGTGTCCGTTTTTCCTATCATTTTCAATGCATACTTGACTTAGTTTTTTTTTTCACTTTTCATGTCCGTGGATCCTCCATAAATCAAGGAAGACCCACGGAAGAAAAAACGGTCACAGATCACGGAAAAAAAAAAAACGGTCGTGTGCATGAGGCCTTATCAAGATATCGGATAGCATTACTTCATTTATTTTATATATTTTGAATACCTTTTCTAGAGTTAATGCCTCATACAGAGGGACCAATGAAGACACTGATCATCAGCTATTTTAGGTACCTTGGATGTGATGCTAGATGCTTGGGTGGTTTGACAAGCACTTTTCCTAGTTCTAATTGGTGGAATGTCTTCATTCAGGGTAGACAAGATTTACTTAGAAACTCAGACTCAACTGAGAAATTTAAGAAATTTAAGAAAATGTGTGTTAGAAATGTACAGGGGAGAGCTGTAGTTAGATTTTTGCTTTAGGGCTAAGGTCAATTCACCTGTGCACCTTATCTACAGTTGCTGCGCAGATGCCTACAATTAATTGTTCTCTAGAAGCAGCCATTTCATCCCCCATGATCACTATAATATCTCACATAGTACTTTAGAAGCATTCTTGTGATGAGATTAGCAGTATTGTTCATACTCTGCACTTTTATAGTCTGAATGATTTAGGTTTGTTGACCATTTAAAAAGAATGATCCTTGTGGACCAGTTACCCATTTGTGATCACCTACATGTCTTTTTAAAGTGGTCACTAAGGGTCCGTAGGCTAGGTTGCTGCCTTTCTACTGTGGCCTAGTCTAACTGTTGCATGGGTGCCCCATGCCAACTGGACTGTATTTTTTGACAGTGTGGATCCTGCTCTAACCTTCAGGAACAGAGGAACCTCGAGCCCGGCATTTAATCCCTTAGATGCCACGATCAACAGTCAACATGGCATCTAAGTGTTCTCAAAGAGAGTGGGATCCCTCTCACACCCCCATCTCCTTCAATGCGATCACGGGGTACTGATGGTTGCTATGCCAGCCAGATACCTAACAGTAGCCTCCCAGGTCTGTCATCTACAGAAGTCTATGAGGCCATGGCCCAGGCAGGGTCTAATAGGCAGATTGTCCATGTAAAATGACAGGTATAATACACAATACTACATAGGTAGTAAAGTGTGTTATTTTAGTGATAAAACAATCAAAGGAACAAGTCCCTTTGTGGGACTAAAAATGTTGTTAAAAATCAATAAAGGGTTATGAAAAACAGATAAAATTTTAAAAACAAGCTAGCCATATTAGGTATCACTGCATCCATACTATCTTGAATTATACAATAATCATTGATGCTGAATGGTGAACGGAGTAAAAGACAAGTAAAAATAGCTTTTTTTTTCGTTCATCCACCTTGCAAAAAATATAATATAAAATGATCAAAAAGTCTCATGCACCCAAGAATTATACCAATGAGGACTACAAATAAGCCCTCATATTGCTCTGTTGACAGAAAAATAAAAAAAGTAATGGCTCTTGGAATGTGATGATGAAAATCTAAAAATGTGGTCATTAGAGGCCAGAATAGGCCTGAAGGCTGTTTCAGGTTATGGGCCTTTTACACGGGGTGATGACTGGTCAACTGATTGTTCATACGAATGTTTGTTCACACAGTTATTGCCCAGTGTAAAGGTGTCCATCGATCAAATGACAAACAATAAAATGCTTGTTTTTCATCCTTTACATTTTATGCAGACACCGTTATAGTCGGGAACTATCAGGCACCAATGGTATCTGGCATCTGCTGGCATTTCAGTGCAGATGTGCACCTAGCCTAAGGGCTCATGCACATGAATATATTTTTTTAGTGTCTGTTCAATTTTTTTGCAGTTTGTATGCGGAACAATTCAATTTAGTGGGGCCACAAAAAAACGGAAATGACTGTGTGCATTCCGTTTCCATATGTCCAATCCACAAATCAATAAAGCATGTCCTATTATTGTCTGCATTACAGACAAGCATAGGACTGTTCTATTAGGGGTCAGCTGTTCCGTTCCGCAAAATACGGTATGTGCATAACCGGTATTCGTGTTTTGCGAAAACGTAATTTAGGTGTGCATGAGACCTAATGGATGAGTTTGTAACTGATTTGTGGGAGAAGTGGAAGTAGTTGTGGAAGTAGTTGGGCACAATAATGTTACTATAGTCCATGAATTCATTCCATGAAGTCATGAATTGAACTATTACATATAAATTGCAACAGTGCAGACTACGGATTAGTGCTATAAACATAGAAAAACATAAAGTGAAATGTTTCTTGCTATATACAGTATATTAGCCCCAATACTACACATGCTATATATATACTGAATTTGGTGGAAACGCAAGAAAAATAGCCCACCGAATCACAAAAATGTATCTTGCATACCTGTATTTCTGTTTGTAACTAGTATCTAACTTTCTATATCTTGTTCTTCTATTTTAGCATCCAAGACGCATTTTGCCGTTTCTACAGCAAGGCAAGGCTGAAGGCTATTTTCATGGTCACATGTAGAAGTTTTTCTTGGTGATGAATGCCTAGTAAGTATTCATTTTATAAATTTGCATGGAAAAAACTGTAAAGTGCTTGCTAAATAAATGTGAGTGGTAAGTTAGCACTTTAGATTGTAAACACGGATTTAGTAAAATATTCTTTGTCCATGGAAATTGTGTGTTTTCTCTGTATTCCTTTTGGGTTCTTCCACCGCTTTGGCCATACTGCCAGGTTAGTTGTGGTATAGTATAATGGTATAAGGTTTGTATGTGTGATTAATATACGTGATAATTGGTATGCTGGGTCAAACAAAATATTTATTTATTTATTAGTGAAGTGGTGTTTGCTGGTAGAATTTGCTTTCAAATTTTGCCTACTCATTTATACTGCATTTAGAATGCACATTTTACCATGCATGGTGAGGTGTTAGAAACATGCAGTCTTTTAGCAAGTGGCTTTTTATTCTTACACATGTGGAAAATTGTTGGTACCCTTCCGTTAAAGAAAGAAAAAAAACAAAATTTTCACTTAAAAATAACTCGAAAATGACAAGAGTAATAATAAATAAAAATGTACTGAACATCAACGAAAGAAAATCAGACATTGCTTTTGAATTGTGGATGAACAGAATAATTAATAAAACAACCTAATGAAACTGGCGTGGATATAAATGATGGTACCCTTAACTTAATGTTTTGTGATTTCTGTACGTCTCAATGAGACTTTAGCACCTGTCCACAGGTATTTTGGCCCACAAGCCGTGAGCAAACTGCTCAAGCTGTCTCGGGTTTGACGAGGGCCTTCTCCAGACTACGTGTTTCAGCTCCTTCCACAGATGTTCAATAGGATTTAAATTGGGGCTCTTAGAAGGCCACTTCAGAATAGTCCAATCCTTTGCTGCCGTTCTTGGATGTTTTTAGCTGTGTGTTTTGGGTCATTATCCTGTTGGAGGACCCATGACCTATGACTGAGACCAAGCTTTCTGACACATTTAATTCCAGAATGCCTTAATAGTCTTGAGATTTCATTATACCCTGCACAGATTCAACACACCCTGTGTCAGATGCAGCAAAGCAGCCCCAGAGCATGAGTGAGCCTCCTCCATGTTTCACAGTAGGTACAATGTTATTTTCTTAGTTTGCTTCATTTTTGCATCTGTGGACATAGAGCTGATGTCACTTGCCTAAAAGCTCCAGTTTTGTCTTATTTGTCAAAAGGACATTTGCTTTCAACAGTGGTTTCCTCCTTGGTCGTCTTCTATTAAGTTCACTTTGACTAAGAGAGTGATGGATGGTGCGATCTGACCCTGATGTACCTTGACCTTCACCTCTAATCTCTTTGTTGTTCTGGACTCTTCAGTTACCATTTGTATTATCCATCTCTTCGTTTTTTCAACAATTTTCCTGCGGCCACATCCAGGCAGATTGGCTATAGTCCTGTAGACCCTAAACTTCTGAGTAATATGGGCAGCTGTAGTAACAGGAACACTAAGCTGTTTGTAGATGGTTTTATAGCCTTTACCTTTTAACATATTTGTCTATAATTTTCTTTCTATTCTCCTCAGACAACTCTCCTTAGCTTTCTTTGGTCCATGTTCAGTGTGGTACACACCATGATACCAAACAGCCCAGTGACTACTTTTCACCCTGTAAATAGGCAGACTGACTGATTACAAGTTTGAAGACACTGATTACAGGACACACTATAGTTTAACATTTCCTTATGGTAAAATTATTTTCAGTCTTTTCTACGGGCACCATCATTTTTGTTCGGGCCAGTTTCATTAGTTTGTTTTATAGATTATTCTGTTGAACCACAATTCAAAAGCAATGCCTGATTTTCATTAGCGGATTTACATAATTTTTAAAATGTTTTATTACTTTTGTCAGTTTCAAGTTATTTCACTGACCACTGTGGGTTTTTCTTTCTTTAACGGAAGAGTACCAACCATTGCCCACGTGTGTATGTTCTAAACCAGATGGACATAGTGGGCCACTCCTGTACACAATGTGGAATCCTGGATTTTATAGCTTTTCTTTGCAGATGGATCAGCATTCCTGCCTTTATCTTTGAGATATTGATCATGTTACTATCAAGTATTGTAGTTGTAACCATTTTCAGCAGAATAGAAAGTGGGTAGATTTGTCGAAGAAATAAACCTTTTTGATGTCCGGAGACATAGCTTAAAGCTGCTGGGTCCCAATGTATACTCTATTAAAGGCCATGTCGTTCATGTGCCATTTAAAATATTGTTGTTTTCTTATGTCGCGCACCCCCTATGCTCAGGACCTGGTTGCAACAGCTACTTGTTCACTAACATTGAGCCATGCCCCTGATGGCACTTTCCAAGTGCAGTGATGTAGGTTCATAACATGAAATTCGCTCATCTTTAGTCCCAAACATGAATAACCTTTTTCGGCTTACTTACTATTAGATTACTGTCTTCAAATGTACAACTACATGCATGCCCATCCCCCCCAGTCTATAGGCTTTCTTCCTCTTCCTGGTCAAATTCTGCTCGCCCTCAACTGCTAATTGTGGGGACTGTATTGTTTATTGTAAAGATTGTTAAAATACAGGCTCCAGTAGATTTATAGATAACATGTTATTGGGGCAGATTTACTAATCCTATGGATGGCGTAAACTGACAGACTGTCCAGACTTGGACTAGATTTCTCCCAGGGGTTCAGGCTGGAGGACAAATGTGGTGCAGGGAGAGACAGTCGCGTCGAAGATATTTGTGCGACAAATGTGATGCAAAATTGTGCATCTTAGGACGTACCCCTTCCTCTCTAAGCCACACTCTCTGGCCCCTTATTGTGCAAGACGTAAACTAGATGCACCAGAAGGCGCCAATGTGTGACAAATTTTGCCACAATTTGCTTCATTCTAGGTGCAATCACATTAGAATATTGTAGGTCGTTGTGTATAACTTGTAAAGGGCCACAAAACATAAATGTATGACATTTGGTCTTGGGCTTTAAACTTGCATGATAGAAAATGTACATCCTGCAGGATGATGTCTGGTGCCCAGCGGTCTTAGCCAAGGAGAAGACAGAATCGGTTTATATCTGTTTCTGTCTCCTATGTTGTAGATGTTTCTTGTGATTCTGGGTTTCCAGTCGCAGCAACTTGCAAGTTGCGTTGCAGCCCCATTCAGTTCAGTGGCTGCACATCAGTCTAGGGTCATGCAACGGGTGTCGTGGCCAAAATCACTGGATGTCCCAGCTTTGCTATGAGTGATGTGTAGCCCCAGCCAGAACTTACCTCTGTTTATTATGTAAAAATTTGGGTTTTGAACGATCAACAACAAATGAGTTTGGAAAATCCTCCCAAAATAAATTTGAGTGGATATGTATTTACAGATCGCACATTTTAAATAGTGGTAGTTGTTTATACAGTTCACATAAAGGAACACTTAACGTGTGTCATTTTAATGACCTATGATTTATCCCTCTAATTAGCTGAAAGTTAGTATATAACTGACTGTATTGAAGCATCAGCACAGACAGCCTTAGGCTTTGTTCACATCTCTGTTTTGTACATCAGGTACTCTGTTCTGGACGAGGAACAAACTACTGGAGTTACTGTATCCAGCATAGTCGATCTCCATTCACTATAATAGGTTCCGGGGGGTTTCGGCATAAATGCTATCTTTCTGTCAGAGGAATATCTCTACATCCGGCAATTCTTGACAGTGCTCGGCTGTGGCAGATACAATAATTCCCGTAGTCTGTTAATCTGCCGGAATAGACTACTGAATTTACAAAATAGAGATGTGAACCTAGCCTTGGACGGTAATGTAAAATGAAAGGTTTGTTATAAGCATGCACTTTTAATCTATTTGCACAATACTTTGCTTCTGTAGTCCTTTTTGAATCATAATTTCAATACAATCATTATACTATTTTAGTGAATAGGGCTGACTTCAATAGTAAAAATCCCTGTTGAACAGCTTATGCCATACATTTGTGAAAAAACACTAGATTGAACATTGAGTTCTTTTTTGACATTTGTGTGATCTTCAGTGAGCATGTTCCAAAAATATTTCCCGTCTGGCAGATTTTGCACCGTTGTCATGAAAATAACCAATTGGCACAAAGGCATTTTTTGTACAGGTCTTCATTGCTCTCAGTTGGGGCATAAATAAAACTGTCGCAACCAAAATGTACGATTTCAGGAATGAATGTTTCATTTTTCAGACGGACAGCATTCCAATCAATTCCATTCATTTAAATATTAACAATTTATAACTGAATTAAAGAGGACCCGTCACCTCTCCTGACATCTGTTTTAGTAAATAGTTCTTCCTATGAAAGAAACATTTCGGAACATCTTTTCTTAGAACGCTACATTGTACAGTTCCTCTTTTATCCCTGCTAGAAGTTTATAAATAATCAACTGGGTGTTACCATTGCCCTCTTCAAATGGTGTGTCCCTACCCAGTTTGCCAGTGACTGGAAAATACTCCGAACTGGCAACACCCAGTTGTCACTTTATTCAAAAATTTCTACAAGGGATAACAGAACAATGGCACAATGCATTGCTCTAAGAATAGATTCTGCAGAATTGTTATTTCACATGAAATATAATAATTTCTTAAAATACACAACGTCATTAGAGGTGACTGGTGTACCCTTTAGGAAATAACAAATTTGTAATGTACCATATACTTTCAGCGGAAGACTTTAAAGTGTCTCTATAGGTCCATAGGTTACCACTGCACAAACACATTTACGGTGAGGTATGTTTTCTTACTCTATACCAGGGGTGCCCAACCTGCAGCCCTCCAGGTGTTGCAGAACTACAACTCCCAGCATGCCTGGACTGGCTACAGCTATCAGGGCATTTTGGGAGTTGTAGTTTTGAAACAGCTGAAGGTCCGCAGGTTGGGTATCCCTGCTCTATACTGTTGTATGGGATAGTGAAGTATGCTACGT
The DNA here is from genome assembly GCF_905171765.1 of Bufo bufo. Classification (NCBI taxonomy): domain Eukaryota; kingdom Metazoa; phylum Chordata; class Amphibia; order Anura; family Bufonidae; genus Bufo; species Bufo bufo. The sequence goes on along the minus strand of NC_053393.1, from coordinate 411,643,892 downwards.
CACACCTTACTTTTTTTTATTCATATTCTGACAAGTATCAACTCATGAACACTCTTGGCCGTTATCATATGAATGGAACCCTATGGTTATGGGGCTCCATTCACTCTTTTGGCCTCTGTCAGGTAAATGGAGCCTTAAGGATACAAATAACATACATGTATGCTGGGGGCCAGGCATACACAATAAGCCCACTGTACATTACTAACATGATGTGTACTTAAAGGAGTAGTCCAGTTTTTACATATATATTTTTTTTAAATGTCAGTAGGGGCCTGTTGTATCTGGTGAACAAATCATACTAACCTGCTCCCTGGTGCTATGTTTCAGCTCAATAGGTCTCTGGTTTCCTTTTTCTATCTTCCTGTCCCCATCCTGTATACTTCTGGACAGATGGGGTCACATGGCTGTGTCCATTATGCGGACCGCAGATCAACAAAACACCGTCACCAGCCGTGTGTAGCCTGTATTACGGTGCAGACCTATTGACTTCAATGGCTCCACAATCTCCATGTTACAGCCAAAGATAGGACATGTCCTGTATTTGGCGGCATGGCCACGCGTACCCGGAAGAACATGGAAGCCCACATAATGAATCTCGTGCTATGACTCTCCTGTTATCATATGGCCAAATCATTGATGTTGTATCTATACAGTGTACAGAGGAGTAACAGTAGCATTACAGCTATAGCGGGAAACCTGAGCATGATCAGTAGGTGCATATATTATACAGTTTGTTATGTTTCCATTTTTAGCATACATTGATAGATTTTTAAATCACAGAAAATCCCTTTATGTTTGGAAGAGAATTATTATTATTTATGATAGAGGCACATATTCTTTTTTTATGAAGGGTCCTCCTTATGTCCTTCAAGCGAGCTCTGTGCTGTTAAATAAAGCAACATATTTTATTTGGTCATTTTTTGCTTCTGTCACACCTCCAAAAATGTAAGTGCTTTCAGTGCTGGCCCAAAAATCTATGATTACGCCTCCCTAATCTCTTAATAAAACTTAATGTTCAGAAGCTGTAAGAATTTGAATTTATTTAGTTTATTTAGAACGTTAAGAAATACAGATGAAATTATACAAGGTGGGAATCAAAATCAACGAGCAAAACCAAGTTATTTTGCTACTTAATATAAGTGCATGTAAAAATTCTCAAATTACACAGCCCAGAGTATGTGAATGCCCATTTTAATCAGTACAGTCGTGGCCAAAAGTTTTGAGAATGACACAAATATTAGTTTTCACAAAGTTTGCTGCTAAACTGCTTTTAGATCTTTGTTTCAGTTGTTTCTGTGATGTAGTGAAATATAATTACACGCACTTCATATGTTTCAAAGGCTTTTATCGACAATTACATACATTTATGCAAAGAGTCAGTATTTGCAGTGTTGGCCCTTCTTTTTCAGGACCTCTGCAATTCGACTGGGCATGCTCTCAATCAACTTCTGCGCCAATTCCTGACTGATGCAACCCATTCTTTCATAATCACTTCTTGGAGTTTGTCAGAATTAGTGGGTTTTTGTTTGTCCACCCGCCTCTTGAGGATTGACCACAAGTTCTCAATGGGATTAAGATCTGGGGAGTTTCCAGGCCATGGACCCAAAATGTCAACGTTTTGGTCCCCGAGCCACTTAGTTATCACTTTTGCCTTCTGGCACGGTGCTCCATCGTGCTGGAAAATGCATTGTTCTTCACCAAACTGTTGTTGGATTGTTGGAAGAAGTTGCTGTTGGAGGGTGTTTTGGTACCATTCTTTATTCATGGCTGTGTTTTTGGGCAAAATTGTGATTGAGCCCACTCCCTTGGATGAGAAGCAACCCCACACATGAATGGTCCCAGGATGCTTTACTGTTGGCATGACACATGACTGATGGTAGCGCTCACCTTTTCTTCTCCGGACAAGCCTTTTTCCAGATGCCCCAAACAATCGGAAAGAGGCTTCATCGGAGAATATGACTTTGCCCCAGTCCTCAGCAGTCCATTCACCATACTTTCTGCAGAAGATTAATCTGTCCCTGATGTTTTTTTTGGAGAGAAGTGGCTTCTTTGCTGCCCTTCTTGACACCAGGCCATCTTCCAAAAGTCTTCGTCCTCACTGTGCGTGCAGATGCGCTCACACCTGCCTGCTGCCATTCCTGAGCAAGCTCTGCACTGGTGGCACTCCGATCCCGCAGCTGAATCCTCTTTAGGAGACGATCCTGGCGCTTGCTGGACTTTCTTGGACGCCCTGAAGCCTTCTTAACAAGAATTTAACCTCTTTCCTTGAAGTTCTTGATGATCCTATAAATTGTGGATTAATGTGCAATCTTAGTAGCCACTATATCCTTGCCTGTGAAGCCATTTTTATGCAACGCAATGATGGCTGCACACGTTTCTTTGCAGGTCACCATGGTTAACAATGGAAGAACAATGATTTCAAGCATCACCCTCCTTTTAACATGTCAAGTCTGCCATTTTAACCCAATCAGCCTGACATAATGATCTCCAGCCTTGTGCTCGTCAAAATTCTCACCTGAGTTAAAACAAGACGATTACTGAAATGATCTCAGCAGGTTCTTTAATGACAGCAATGAAATGCAGTGGAAAGGTTTTTGGGGATTAAGTTAATTTTCATGGCAAAGAAGAACTATGCAATTCATCTGATCACTCTTCATAACATTCTGGAGTATATGCAAATTGCTATTATAAAAACTTAAGCAGCAACTTTTCCAATTTCCAATATTTATGTAATTCTCAAAACTTTTGCCCACGACTGTAGATTTGGCCATTTCAGTCACTACAAAGTGCTGCAGTCAAACATATATGCAAACGCTCTAGATAACATTGGCAGCAGAATGGATTACACGGAAGGGCCCAAGGACCCCCATATGAGGCCACCTTGCCACAAGCTAGATTGAGAAATGTTTTGCATGGGAAAGTTGTCCCATCCAAGTGTTGGTGCTGCTATGATACAAAAGAATATGAATTAGTCCTGAAGCATGCAGAGAATAACAATCAGCTGCTTTCTACTAGGTTTCAAACCTGTTGGGAATGTCATAACTTGGATTCCTGTGACCAAACACACTCACACTCTGAGATCACCACATGCAATGGAGTTTTATAAAACATCACCATTGTATTCTGCCCAACAAACAAGCATCCTGCTCGGCACTGATGAGGGAAAAAAAACCCTGAAACAGATGTCTGCAGATAGGTGTCTTCCTCTAATGCAGGCATGCTCAACCTGCGGCCCTCCAGCTGTTGCAAAACTACAACTCCCAGCATGCCCAAACAGCCTACAGCTATCAGCCTATAGCAGAGAATTGTGGGAGTTGTAGTTTTACAACAGCTGGGGGGCCGTAGGTTGAGCATGCCTGCTCTAATGGACAAGATTCTGGTTTGGGCAGATATCCAAAAATATTTGTTCTAAGGTATGTTTTAAAAGATAATGAGTTATATGGTAGCCATCCAGTAGGCGGCACTACAGAGCCAGCCTCTGTCCAGCCAGATAAGAGCTTATATACTGTACATTACCAATGGATTCTACATTGGTGAATCTAGAATGTGATAATGGAATCTGGGTTTAGAATTTACTGGAAGACCCCCATGTAGACAAATGCATAGTGTAAATTGTACAGTTTGTTGCCTAGAGTTATTTGTTCAACTGTTTTCTAGAGAACTGTGGGTTTCCAGTTTGGAAAGTCCTTTTTAGTTTCAGGATGACTCATAAAGTGAGGTCTATAAAACAGTTTTTGTGAGTCTGGTGTAGAAGAACTTGACTGAGCCTTGTCTACATTGAATTCCGTGGAATGCATTGACTCTGATCCTGGCTTTTTTGTACAGCTTCACTTCCCTACCTCACTGAATTTAAAGGAGTTGTCCGGGCTTTTACTATTGATGATCTATCCTCTTGATAGGTCATCAATATCAGATCAGCATGTGCCGTCTACTCATACAGCTGATTAGCGCGGGTGCTGGGTGTTGGCCCCCTGCTGATCTGGGGTGGTGTAAATATGAACTTTTATTCTGCCAGGTGAGTCTCCTACAAGTGTACTGGAGGCAGAGCTTCACTGTGAAGTCTCTGCATTGAGCAGCTACTCCTCTGCTCCACTGTTAGTGACAGCTGTAGCATCCAACCAGGAAAACACTACACCTGTCACTCAGAGGGGAAGGGCTGTGAATCAGGTCAATGCAGAGAACATTTCACAGTGAAGCTCTGCCTCCAGTTCACTTGTAAGAGACTCACCCGGGAGAATAAAAGTTCAAAAGTTCACATCTACATTACTCCTGATAATAAAAATTCAACAAAAGGCATGTTTGTACTGTTCTCCTGAGCCCCTACCTAGTGCTGTCAGCAGTTTAGTATGTTCAAAACTGGTGACAGATTATCTTTAAATGTTAACCCTTTTATGACTGGGCCCAAAAAAGGCCTGAATGTCCAGGCAACTTTTTGTGATTTTGTGCACGTGGTGGTTTAGTGACCATAGCTTTTTTATTTGTTTGACTACCAAAATAATTATTTTTATTTTTTTACTTGACACTTAGGACTTTTTATTAGAATGTTTGTTTGTTTTTAGAGATTTTTTTCCCCTTTTTTTAGGTTTAATTTGGAGTAATTTATTTAATTATAGCTTTTTATTTCTTAAATATTAAAAATTACACAAAAATTTATGATTGCAAGGGGTTCCCTATTTTGTGACAATCATTTTCTTATTTATAGGTTTGAGCGAATGGGGCATCTATGGTGACGGTTTCTCTTAGCGACTGAATTATAATTTTTTTTACATTTTTTTTATTATCATTTTTTTTAACTTAGGCTACTTTCACACTTGCGTTCAGAGCGGGTCCGTCTGGTGTCTGCACAGACGGATCCGCTCCTATAATGCAGACGTTTGGATCCGTTAAGAACGGATCCGTCTGCATTATAGTTTAGAAAAAATTCTAAGTGTGAAAGTTGTTCAGACGGATACGTTCAGACTTTACATTGAAAGTCAATGGGGGACGGATCCGTTTGAAAATTGAGCCATATTGTGTCAACTTCAAACGGATCCGTCCCCGTTGACTTACATTGTAAGTCTAGACGGATCCGTTTGCCTCCACACGGCCAGGCGGACACCCGAACGCTGCAAGCGGAGGCTGAACGCTGCCAGACTGATGCATTCTGAGCGGATCCGCATCCACTCAGAATGCATTGGGGCAGTACGGATGCGTTCAGGGCCGCTTGTGAGAGCCTTCAAACAGAGCTCACAAGCGGAGCCCCGAACGCTAGTGTGAAAGTAGCCTTATACTTTAGTTTATTTTTGGCACATAATATGTCCCCCAGGAGGTCATTTAAAGACCTTTGGAGGACACTGACTTTTTTTTCACTGTTTCCACTGTAACTGCGGCATCCACAGAGCCCCAGTTACAGGGGAAAACAGCCCCCTGTGGGCGCATGACACACAGGCAGAGCTGATCAGGGTCTCCTTAGACCCTGCAGCTCTGCTCCTGCCCCTGCTCCAGACACCCCCGGTGGTCACGTGACTGCCGGGACTAACAGAGGCATACTTAAATTTTGGCATTTAATTCTGCCTTCGACCTCGTGAATGAGGTAATTTTATCATGAAATATAAATGTGTGGCTTTCTGGACCACAGTCTGAATTATACCCATGAATACCTTAATGCTGACAAAATCAAAGTCTGCAAAGATAAATTAAACCTTATGAAGTGGGCAGAATAATTAAGACAAATCATTTTGTGGATTGATACCTTTTAATTTTCAAGGGCTTTGATGAAGTAAACGTTTATCATTATACAAGTAGTAGTACTCAGAGGTAGCAAATAGAATACGAATTGAGTAGGTATACCGCAACTACAGTATAGTATTTGTAAAAATGTAACTGCTATATACACTGCCTGTCCCAAAAAAAAGTCGCCACCAAAAAAAAGCCTTTAGCTTTGATTACAGCACGCATTCGCTGTGGCATTGTTTCAATAAGCTCCTGGAATGTCACAAGATTTATTTCCATCCAGTGTTGCATTAATTTTTTACCAAGATCTTGCATTGATGATGGTAGAGTCTGACTGCTGCGCAAAGCCTTCTCCAGCACATCCCGAAGATTCTCAATAGGGTTCAGGTCTGGACTCTGTGGTGGCCAATCCATGTGTGAAAATGATGTCTCATGCTCCCTGAACCACTCTTTCACAATTTGAGCCCGATGAATCCTGGCATTGTCATCTTGGAATATGCCCGTGCCATCAGGGAAGAAAAAATCCATTGATGGAATAACCTGGTCATTCAGTATGTTCAGGTAGTCATCTGACCTTATTCTTGGAGCACATACTGTTGCTGAACCTAGACCTGACCAACTGCAGCAACCCCCGATCATAGCATTGCCCCCACAGGCTTGTACAGTAGGCACTAGGCATGATGGGTTCCTCACTTCATCTGCCTCTCTTCTTACCCTGATGCGCCCATCACTCTGGAACAGGGTAAATCTGGACTCATCAGACCACATGACCTTCTTCCATTGCTCCAGAGTCCAATCTTTATGCTCCCTAGCAAATTGAAGCCTTTTTTTCTGGTTTGCGTCACTGATTAGTGGTTTTCTTACGGCTACACAGCTGTTCAGTCCCAATCCCTTGAGTTCCCTTCGTATTGTGCGTGTGGAAAAAATGCTCTTACTTTCACTATTAAACATAGCCCTGAGTTCTACTGTTGTTTTTCTTCGATTTGATTTCACCAAACATTTAAGTGATCGCCGATCACGATCATTCAGAATTTTTTCCTGCCACATTTCTTCCTCGAATACGATGGGTCCCCCACTATCCTTCCAGTTTTTAATAATGCATTGGACAATTTTAGTAGTTTATGCAATCTCCTTAGATGTTTTCTCTGCTTGATGCATGCCAATGATTTCACCCTCAAACAGACTAACATCTTTTCCACGACCACGAGATGTGTCTTTCGACATGGTTGTTTAAGAAATGAGAAGCAACTCATTGCATCAGTTGGGGTTAAATAACTTGTTACCAGCTGAAAGATAATCGCCCATGCAGTAATTATCCAATAGGAGGCTCATAACTATTTGCTTAGTTAAATCCAGATGGACAGGCAGTGTATGTTTGTATACTATAATAAAATGCCATGGTGAAAACTGAGGTGAGAAGGTTAAACTTGTGTAAACATTAATTGCCCAAAATTTCCAAATGAAAAAGAACGTTTTTGAAACCGGCAAAACATTTATTTGGACAATTTAAAATACGTGGCTATAGACCTCTAGACTTGCACTAGCTACCTACAAATGTTAGGTCTCTTTCACATATCTGTATCCATGTCAGTGGTTCTTCCATGAAGATGTCCTTGAATAATTCCTGTTTGGTCCATGTGCCCATTTTTTGCCCTCTGTGTGTCATCCATATTCCACAGACACTGCTAGGCTGAATATTCATTTCTAGAGCTTCTCTTAGCAATGATTCGTAAAATCACAGGGACCAAGCATGGATGGAATCTGTGTTGTGTCTGTGTGGTTTTAACAGACCTATAGGAGATAATGTGAGGGATCTGTAATCATGGACATAAATAGGTCATGCTTCCTTGGTGATACCATAGATCCACTGATGTGTAAATACACACATTAAAAGGCATCAGATTTGTACCTATGACACTGGCTGACCTGTTACATGTGCACTTGACAGCTGAAGACATCTGTGTTGGTCCCATGTTCATATGTGCTCACATTGCTGAGAAAAATGATGTTTTAATATATGCAAATGAGCCTCTAGGAGCAACTGGGGTGTTGCCATTACTCCTAGATGCTCAGCTTCCTCTCCATTGACAGGGTCAGGCGTAAACTTAGCTGAGGCCACAGGCGCAAGGAAATTATTTTTGCAGAATGCATTAAATCCACATTCTTTACATGCATTGCTTGTGAATTTTGTTGCCGATTTCCTCGGATTTCACCTTTTGCATGGTGTGCTGCTGATTTCAACACAACATCCAACATTTTTCTGCAACGTGTAGATCAGATTTGTAAAATCTCATCTCTTTAGCTGATATTGTATGATGCTGTGGATTTGCTGTATACAAATCAGCACAGCAAATCCACACATAATACATGGTGGCCCTAATTTATCAAAACCCTGTGCAAAGGAATACTGGCTTAGCTGGCCATATCAACTAATCAGATTCCACCTTTCATTTTCCAAAGGAGCTCTGAAAAAATGAAAGGTGGAATCTGATTGGTTGCTATGGATGACTAAGCCAGTTTTCATTTGCCCCATTTTTGATAAATCGGGGTCAGTGTGTGCAATGGTGACCTTAAAAGGATTTTACAAGGTTTTTCCCCCAAGTTCTCAGAAGTGGGCCTATTCGACCTGCCTGAGCCCTTGTAAGCAGCGTGTGCTGATCATCAGCCAATTTATCCTGTTATGGGGTTCAGCTGCAAATGTCTGTCCATGAGCAGCATAACCTTCTACTTGCCTTTGATAAGCAATGAGTTTAACCTTAATGTTAACTGTTTCACCTCTTTTTTTCAATTTATCACCTGCACTTCACAAATAATTATCATTCTAGTGGTTACTAGTTATTTCTTTTTTCACATCTCTGCATGATATTTTGTAGGTGCAGCCATATCCTTTTAAGACACTATGTAAAATGTTGCAATATCAAATAAGTATTACAACTTAAAAAGCAAATAAGCAAATAGGAATGTAACCAGACATGCATAGTCTGTGGTACTTTAAAATCACAGCCTGCTTGCCATGTTAAATATAGAACTAAATGAGATGGAAATATTCAGCGGGTTAGGACACCTGTAGATGTTGCCCAATTCAAACTACGCTTGTTTTTCAAAGTGAAATTTGCAAACCTCCACTTTTATCCCTAGCATTAATAAAAAAAAAAAAAATAAAAAAAAAAAAAATATATATATATATATACAGTACAGACCAAAAGTTTGACACACCTTCTCATTCAAAGAGTTTTCTTTCTTTTTCATGACTATGAAGCATCAAAACTATGAATTAACACATGTGGAATTATATACATAACAAACAAGTGTGAAACAACTGAAAATATGTCATATTCTAGGTTCTTCAAAGTAGACACCTTTTGCTTTGATTACTGCTTTGCACACTCTTGGCATTCTCTTGATGAGCTTCAAGAGGTAGTCCCCTGAAATGGTCTTCCAACAGTCTTGAAGGAGTTCCCAGAGATGCTTAGGCAACTTGTTGGCCCTTTTGCCTTCACTCTGCGGTCCAGGTCACCCCAAACCATCTCGATTGGGTTCAGGTCCGGTGACTGTGGAGGCCAGGTCATCTGGCGCAGCACCCCATCACTCTCCTTCATGGTCAAATAGCCCTTACTTTCAAAGTTTTCCCAATTTTTCGGCTGACTGACTGACCTTCATTTCTTAAAGAGGACCTTTCACCGATTCTTACCCTATGAACTAACTATACAGATAGGTAGAGCGGCACCCGGGGATCTCACTGCACTTACTATTATCCCCGGGCGCCGCTCCGTTCTGCCGCTATGCCCTCCGGTATCTCCGCTCACTAAGTTATAGTAGGCGGAGATACCAGTCCCTAAGTTATGGTAGGCGGAGTCTGCCCTAGCGCTGGCCAATCGCAGCGCAGAGCTCACAGCCTGGGAGGTTATTTTCTCCCAGGCTGTGAGCTCTGCAGTGCGATTGGCCAGCGCTAGGGCAGACTCCGCCTACCATAACTTAGGGAACGGAGATACCGGAGGACATAGCAGGAGAACGGAGCGGCGCCCGGGGATAATAGTAAGTGCAGTGAGATCCCCGGGTGCCGCTCTACCTATCTGTATAGTTAGTTCATAGGGTAAGAATCGGTGAAAGGTCCTCTTTAAAGTAATGATGGCCACTCGTTTTTCTTTACTTAGCTGCTTTTTTCTTGCCATAATACAAATTCTAACAGTCTATTCAGTAGGACTATAAGCTGTGTATCCACCTGACTTCTCCTCAACGCAACTGATGGTCCCAACCCCATTTATAAGGCAAGAAATCCCACTTATTAAACCTGACAGGGCACACCTGTGAAGTGAAAACCATTTCAGGGGACTACCTCTTGAAGCTCATCAAGAGAATCCCAAGAGTGTGCAAAGCAGTAATCAAAGCAAAAGGTGGCTACTTTCAAGAACCTAGAATATGACATATTTTCAGTTTTTCCACACTTGTTTGTTTTGTATATAATTCCACATGTGTTAATTCATAGTTTTGATGCCTTCAGTGTGAATCTACAATTTTCATAGTCATGAAAATAAAGAAAACTCTTTGAATGAGAAGGTGTGTCCAAACTTTTGGTCTGTACTGTATATATATTAAGGAAAATGACAGTGTCATCAAATAAAGCTTATTCGTTGTGTAATGAAAAGTTATACTTTTCTCAAATATACGTTCTGTATCAATTTCTTGTACTTTTCAAAACCATTCAGTAGGAACTTACATTCAGGAGATGAAATTGTGTCCTGGTCATGATATGATCACACAGGTGACGGTCTCCTTAGAGTTATGGTAATTTAGTCGTATACGTGTGTGTCTGTCACATGGCCAAAACTTATTTTAAAGCCCTTGGAAGTAAAGAGTAAAGGTTCTTTTGAATGCCTGAAGATGAGATCTTTAAAGGGAATCTGTCAGCAGTTTTTTTGCTGCCGGTTTGACCAGCACCCAGTGCATGCCAACGAGTCCCATGTTAATCATGAGTCTCTGGCCTTCTCCGCCCCCCTCCAACTGGGATTGAAAAGTTTTATTTTCTAACTGAAATAGCAGCAAAACGGCTGCGTTAATAGAGAAAGGGACCAGCATTTTGCTAAGGGAGTCTGTCACAAGTTTATGTTACTCTTAGGCCTCTTGCACACGACCGTTTTTTTTACGGTCCGCAAAAACGGGATTCTGTAGGTCCGTGATCCGTGACCGTTTTTTCGTCCGTGGGTCTTCCTGATTTTGGAGGATCCACGGACATGAAAAAAAAGTCGTTTTGGTGTCCGCCTGGCCGTGCGGAGCCAAACGAATCCGTCCTGAATTACAATGCAAGTCAATGGGGACGGATCGTTTGACATTGACACAATATGGTGCAATTGCAAACGGATCCGTCCCCCATTGACTTTCAATGTAAAGTCAGGAGTCCCTTTTATTCATGCGGATCAGAGTTTTCTCCAATACGATGGTATATTTTAACTTGAAGCGTCCCCATTACCATGGGTACGCCTCTATGTTAGACTATACTGTCGGATATGAGTTTAGATCGTGAAACTCAAATCCGACAGTATATTCTAACACAGAGGCGTTTCCATGGTGATAGGACGCTTCAGGTTAGATATACTAAATGAACTGTGTACATGACTGCCCCCAGCTGCTGGCAGGTGCTACCAGGCAACAGGGGGCAGGACCCCCCCCCCTGTTTTTAACTCATTGGTGGCCAGTGCGGCCGCACCCCCCCCCCCCCCCCTGTAGTTAACTCTTTGTTGTCCAGTGCGGCCGGCCCCCCTCCCTCCCCTGTAGTTAACTCATTGGTGGCCAGTTGGCCCCCCTCCCTCCCCTGTAGTTAACTCTTTGTTGTCCAGTGCGGCCGCCCCCCCCTCCCCTGTAGTTAACTCGTTGGTGGCCAGTTGGCCCCCCTCCCTCCCCTGTAGTTAACTCTTTGTTGTCCAGTGCGGCCCCCCCCCCTCCCCTGTAGTTAACTCGTTGGTGGCCAGTGGGCCCCCCTCCCTCCCCTGTATTTAACTCTTTGTTGTCCAGTGTGGCCGGCCCCCCCCTCCCTCCCTTGTAGTTAACTCGTTGGTGGCCAGTGGGCCCTCCCCCCTCCCTCCCCCTCCCTCCCCCTCCTAATTAAAATCTCCCCCCCCATCATTGGTGGCAGCAGAGAGTACCGATCGGAGTCCCAGTTTAATCGCTGGGGCTCCGATCGGTAACCATGGCAACCAGGACGCTACTGCAGTCCCGATTGCCATGGTTACTTAGCAATTTGTAGAAGCATTATACTTACCTGCGAGCTGTGATGTCTGTGTCCGGCCGGGAGCTCCTCCTACTGGTAAGTGACAGGTCTGTGCGGCGCATTGCTTAATGATCTGTCACTTACCAGTAGGAGGAGCTCCCGGCCGGACACAGACATCGCAGCTCGCAGGTAAGTATAATGCTTCTACAAATTGCTAAGTAACCATGGCAACCGGGACTGCAGTAGCGTCTGGTTGCCATGGTTACCGATCGGAGCCCCAGCGATTAAACTGGACTCCGATCGGTACTCTCCGCTGCCACCATGATAGGGGGGGGGGATTTTAATTAGGAGGGGGAGGGAGGGGGGAGGGCCCACTGGCCACCAACGAGTTAACTACAGGGAGGGAGGGGGCCGGCCGCACTGGACAACAAGAGTTAACTACAGGGGGAGGGAGGGGGGCCCAATGGCCCACCAACGAGTTAACTACAAGGGAGGGAGGGGGGGCCGGCCACATGGACAACAAAGAGTTAAATACAGGGGAGGGAGGGGGGCCACTGGCCACCAACGAGTTAACTACAGGGGAGGGGGGGGGCCGCACTGGACAACAAAGATTAACATACAGGGGAGGGAGGGGGGCCAACTGGCCACCAACGAGTTAACTCAGGGGAGGGGGGGGCGGCCGCACTGGACAACAAAGAGTTAACTACAAGGGAGGAGGGGGGCCAACTGGCCACCATGAGTTAACTACAGGGGAGGGAGGGGGGCCGGCCGCACTGGACAACAAAGAGTTAACTACAGGGGGGGGGGGGGTGCGGCCGCACTGGCCACCAATGAGTTAAAAACAGGGGGGGGGGGGTCTGCCCCCTGTTGCCTGGTAGCACCTGCCAGGCAGCTGGGGGCAGTCATGTACACAGTTCTTTTAGTATATTCTAACCTGAAGCGTCCCCATCACCATGGGAACGCCTCTGTGTTAGAATATACTGTCGGATCTGAGTTTTCACGAAGTGAAAACTCAGCTCTGAAAAAAGCTTTTATGCAGACGGATCCGTCTGTATGAAAGTAACCTACGGCCACGGATCACGGACACGGATGCCAATCTTGTGTGCATCCGAGTTCTTTCACGGACCCATTGACTTGAATGGGTCCGTGAATCGTTGGGCGTGAAAAAAATAGGACAGGTCCTATTTTTTTCACGGCCAGGAAACACGGATCACGGATGCGGCTGCAAAATGGTGCATTTTCCGATTTTTTTCCACAGACCCATTGAAAGTCAATGGGTCCGCGAAAAAAAACGGAAAACGGCACAACGGCCCACGGATGCACACACTATGAGGCCTTAGTTGGCCACCACTAAAACTGGTGACAAATTCCATTTAATTGAATATATGTAGAACGTATATTGAACAATCTCTAACTTTTCATGATACATCAATAACCTATTTTTGCTGAAACAATTTTAATGTACTAATTTCATGTCCTGCAGAAAATAGTGAAGAGAATGAGATTCAGTAGTTCAAAATAAAAAAAAGCTAGTTTTTGTAATGGTAAAATAATTACTGAAAAGTCCATGACCACTGGAATCCAAGGATGAAGACAAATGTAAGACAGGGAAAACAAGACGCTGCCAGAGGGCAGACTAGTTGTTCAGGGCTGATGTTAAAAGGTTTTACCATCTCAGACAATTGGGGCATATCACTAGGTTATGCCCCCATTGTCTGATAGGTGCGGGTCTTACCTCTGGGACCCGCACCTACACTGAGAACAGAGCCCTGAAGGTGGTGGAGAGCGCACTGAGCATTTACAGCTGCCCTCCATTCATTTCTATAGGGCCGCCGAAAATAGCCTAGCACTGGATCAGCTATTTCCGCCAGCTCTATAGAGATGAATGGGAGCAGTGGCTGCGCAAGCCATTCACTACTATGGGGAGAGTGCTTGGCGGTAGCCGGAACACGGGGTCCTTCAGCAACCGCCTCCCCTGCTCTGTTCTTGATATAGGTGCTGGTCCCAGAGGTGATACTTGCACCTATAGCAATATGTCCTCCTTGTCTCAGATGGGAATACCCCTTTAAGATTAAGGAGGAAAATTACAAATGTGTCTAAGCACTTTGAGATGACACCATACAGGTATAAAAGTGTGTAATTGGTTAGCTATGTACTTGTATTACCTCAGGAAACATGCCTATGTTATTTTATAGTGTATCAGAATTTGAGTCACTGTTACCAAATGGAATTGCACTTACTGTGTAATACTCCAGTCCCTATGCTTTACTTTGTCTTCTAAAAGTTAATGGAGGCAGGTGAAAAATATCTATTATGGCACAGAGTGTACCCAGGGAGAAACTGGACTGCAGAAAGGGTTTAAATGACTCCAGCAGATGCTAATAGGCATTTAAGAAAAAGGCGTAGTAAAAAAAACAAATTGTGTATAAGTGAGTGATAAACCTACTGGATATTGCACTTTGTAACACTTCATGTGAGGATACTCAAGGCGATAATGTTCAGGCATTATATAAAGAAAAAATTCTGCCCACACAGATCAAAGAAAAACCATAAAGAGGTGACATAATGAATAGTACAATATGGAATAAATTCAAACCTTTAAAGAAACTTTAGAAATGGGCTAATATGCTGGGCCTTTATAAACATATTTCATGTAATAACTTTCTTGGAGCTCTGTGATTCCTTAACTTTCTATTTATCTGGGACCCTGGATCAAGATACTGTTTCCTGGCACCCTGACTGTTTGCTAAAATGTTGATGTTTCTTTTCCAGGGTGGTGTAATACCATATACACTAAATTGGTGTTCCTCAACTCCGGTCCTCAGGGCCCACCTGCCGGTCATGTTCTCAGGATTTCCTTAGTATTAAGCCGGTGATATAATTAGTGTCAGTGCATCAGGACTTACCACAGACATTTATTCTATGAGATATTCTCAAATCATGACTGACACGTGGGCCCTGAGGACTGGAGTTGAGGAACACTGCTAAATGACATCTTTAATAGAGACGTCCATCTGGTAGTGCAAAGGACCTCTTTGGCCTTCAGAACCCCAGCAATTTGTTGTGGCCTAGATTTCACTAGGTGTTGAAATAAGGGTCCATTTAGACGTCCGTAGTGCATTGTGGATCCGCCAGTTGCGGATCCGCAATACACCTGGCCGGCCCCCCTATAGAACTGCCTATTCTTGTTTGCAATTGCGGATAAGAATAGGACATGTTTTTATTTTTTCCGGAGCCGCGGACCGGAAGATCGGGAGCGCGCATAGTGTGCTCTCCGCATCCATTCCGTCTCCATTGAGAATGAATGGATCCGCACCCGTTCCGCAATTTGTGGAACGGATGCGGACCCATTATGCGGACGTGTGAATGTAGCCTTAGTCTGCATGAATATTGGTCCGCATGGACAGAACAACTTCTTGTCGTTGCCGAAGATTAGGAGTTGATGTTCTCATCAACTCATTCTACCTCATCCCAGAGATGCCCTATAGGCTTAAGATCTTCAGACTGAAGGCCAGGAAGGCAAGGAAAACCTGCTGTCATATTCCTAGAGCCGATCAATGTGTATACAATCCTTGTGGCATGGTAGATAATATCCTATTGTCATAGGGTAAACAGTTGCCATGAACGGATGAACTTGGTTGGCCACAATACTTAGGTGAGCTCTACTGTCTAAACATCCATTCTCAGGTATCAGAGGAGGCTGGGCGTGCCAAGAAAACAATCCCAACACCATTACTCTACCAGGCTAAACTGTGGACACCTGACAGGAAAGGATCATTGATTTATGCTACTTGTGCCAATTTCTGACCCTCCCAGTAGCATGGCACAGCAGAAATTTGGATTAATCTGACCTGGTGATGTTTTTGCCTTTGTTCACGCACTGGAGTCTTGCCTTTCTGTTTCCCTTATACAGAAGTGCCACTGAAGCTGGTGTCTGCTGTTATAGCCCATCCATGGTATACAGCGATGACTTGTACATGTAGACACATGAGTTGGAGCATCAGCATTATATTTGGCTGCAATTTGTTGACTGTGCCCCGGCAGTTTATAAGAACGATTCTTGACATCCCCCTTTGACCCCTTTTGTTAATGAGTTGTTTAGTTTCACATGATTCTCTTTCCCACCATTATCGACACTGTCACATGGGAAAACCTTGGATGGTTGGCAGTTTTTAAAACACCCCAGCTAGTCTAACACCGATGACCACGTTGGAAGTCACTCAGATCGCTTGATTTTTCCATTGTAATGTAGAGTCATAATGAAACTGCATTATGCTGCACCCTGGGGTCACAGGTCTAATTTGCCATGGAGGGAAACTCGGGCAGGTGTCTCTTATTGTGGCCATTCAGTTTGTATACATAGCTTGTGTCCTCATACACCTAAAGTAAAAACTGATAACATGGTGCAAATAGCCCTAGTTAAAATATCCTACCATTTTGTGCATGTATATTTCTGTGGTTACAGACTACAAATACACACGGTGTAGCCTAATCCAGCAGTCATTTTCATTTGTCACCTGCCTTTTGCTGGCATACATTTTCTAGGTAACCCTTCAATGTATAAGTCTTCTTTCTAGTACCACCTAGGAGTAAAAATTGTAAATCCATGTGCAAAGATGAATGAATTCAGGTGCTCATCCTGTCAAAAGTGTAAAAAGTTGGAAAAAGAAGTGTACAGTAGCATACCAAAAGCCAGAAATGGCTGTGGGTACACCTGAGAGTATGGATCATACCCGTTAGTGTTCATAGGACACAGTTCTTCAGCAACAGTTCTAGTATCAATAATCCCAGATAGGCAAGAAAGCCACATCTGTCACCCAAGGTTTATTGTGTGCAAAACATCATAAGATCTGCTGGGATGTTAGTCTACTTTTCACACTAGCGGCAGGACGGATCCGACAGGCTGTTCACCCCTGTCTGATCCGTCCTGCCGCTATTTCGCTGTGCTGCCGGGCTGCCGCTCCGTCACCCTTGAATATAATGGGGGCGGAGCTCCGGCACAGCATGGCAGTGCATGGCGAGAGGCCGCCGGACTAAAAGTACTGCATGTCCGACTTTTTAGTCCGGCGGCCTCTCGCCGTGCTGCGCCGGAGCTCTGCCCCTGTCCCCATTATAGTCAATGGGGACGGAGCGGCAGTCCGGCGGCACGGCGAAATAGCGGCAGGACGGATCAGACAGGGGTGAACAGCCTGTCGGATCCGTCCTGCCTCTAGTGTGAAAGTACCCTTAGTCCACGATCAGCGGCTGTTCCAAGTTTAATTATGCTTCTTCATGGCCCCAAAGCACATGGTGGTGCTCCATATTTGTAAATGCTTGATATTTTTCAATTTATTGACGCTAGACGAATGGCAAAAATCGATTGATAAATCTTCCCCTGCATAGTTATACATTTTCTTATTCATTTCACATAATACATGATAAACCTGGCCGCATGCAGCCACCACCTGGAGGAGCTTAGTGTTTAGGATTTTATACAGTTACCATGAAAATTAATGTAAGCTGTAAAATCTCTTTGCATTGAGCACCCCTAATGGCTGCTGGATATAGCAGCTGTTTTATGTTGGGAGCAGAAGGAGTTTAGCGCCAGACCCCTTTTACCCCTAGATGCCATCACAGTTGCATAGTCCAAAGACTTGGAGTAATGATTGTGTGTACAGTGTCTTAAAACCTTTTCTAGTTACTGTGATAAATGACATCTGTGTGTGTGTGTGTGTGTGTGTGTGTGTGTATATATATATATATATATATATATATATATATATATATATATAGATATAGAGAGAGAGAGAGATCAAAATGGAGAAATCATGCCTGAAAAATTCAGTAGTTTCCATTTTTCTGTACAAGGTCAATAATAGCATCAGTGAGTAACACTATCGAAGAAACATTGTTTTAGAAGCTTGTAGTTGGCAGTCCCCTGCATGGACAGAGCGCTGGAACAGTATGGTTACATCAAGGTTAATTGGAGGCATCAGTGTGAAACGTGATGGGTTGTGGTTGTGTCTTCCAGCACGACCACATCAAGGAACTGTGTCAGACAGCTGCAATGCTAGATTTACTGCCTGAATTTCTTTAGATTTACCTTTTTAGATTAGATCTAATCACTGTCTTTCGAAGAAGTGTGAACTGGATGGCTGTAAAGTATGATAGCCAAAGTAGCCCCTGCAGAAATTGTATTCTGTTCTTGTTGAAGGACATAAATAAAAGTCTGTATGAAAGGTAACAGTGAACATTCAGATCTTTTTAGTTTTATGCATGAAAAAGACTGCTAGAATCTGACCTAGCTGTTGTGTCTGGAGCAGTGTTCTTAGCAACCTTAAATAATTCATTATAAGATACAGGATGACCAGCTCTGTCTCCACAGAGTTTACTGAACAGGAAGCCCGAAGGCGAAGCTGTTGAACGTATTAACTAGACAGAGAACATATTTAGTCATTTTGGGCTAATGATTATTTTTTTCAATTGGTCTTCATTCAAATTTTTCAACAGTTTTTATATTTTTTTTTAGTTTTGTTAACTCAGAAACAGCATAGCTTGTTGTGGTGCATTGTTTAAGTAGCGGTCATGCACAGCAATGAGAGCTACTGAAACAGCGAGCACCAGAGCGCTCCGCTGCTTCCCGGGCGGGAGGTGGTCTGGGCTGTGTCTCATCTCGCCTTGGTAACAGTGAGATGAGACAACCCCTTCAAGTTTGAGTCTATCTACATAGTATCTTGCTTTCAGTTTCACACTGAACCCATCAGGTTGCTGCCCTGATGGCTCTATAACCCTTATCACTGAACCTCCTGACAGCTCAGAAACACTCATTTCAAGGAAATGTGTCACCACAAATTTTATTTGCTGGTTGAAACCAGATAACAACACATCTCCTTTTTTCTAATCTGTTTTTATTTTCTGATTGCAGATTTATTTATTCTGTTTCCTGAACATGATTATGGGGGCGGCCATCTTGCCTGAGCTGTTCTTAACAGCATTTAGGAAACCTTAAGAAAATTGTTTAGGGCAGCCCCATGGGCCAAAGCCACAATGGTCAGGAGGGGACCTTATAGACTTCTATGGGAGAGTTTTCTAGGCATGCCGAGGTCATTGTACAAGGAAAGAATACACTGCGTGCAGAATTATTAGGCAAATGAGTATTTTGACCACATCATCCTCTTTATGCATGTTGTCTTACTCCAAGCTGTATAGGCTCGAAAGCCTACTACCAATTAAGCATATTAGGTGATGTGCATCTCTGTAATGAGAAGGGGTGTGGTCTAATGACATCAACACCCTATATTAGGTGTGCATAATTATTAGGCAACTTCCTTTCCTTTGGCAAAATGGGTCAAAAGAAGGACTTGACAGGCTCAGAAAAGTCAAAAATAGTGAGATATCTTGCAGAGGGATGCAGCACTCTTAAAATTGCAAAGCTTCTGAAGCGTGATCATCGAACAATCAAGCGTTTCATTCAAAATAGTCAACAGGGTCGCAAGAAGCGTGTGGAAAAACCAAGGCGCAAAATAACTGCCCATGAACTGAGAAAAGTCAAGCGTGCAGCTGCCAAGATGCCACTTGCCACCAGTTTGGCCATATTTCAGAGCTGCAACATCACTGGAGTGCCCAAAAGCACAAGGTGTGCAATACTCAGAGACATGGCCAAGGTAAGAAAGGCTGAAAGACGACCACCACTGAACAAGACACACAAGCTGAAACGTCAAGACTGGGCCAAGAAATATCTCAAGACTGATTTTTCTAAGGTTTTATGGACTGATGAAATGAGAGTGAGTCTTGATGGGCCAGATGGATGGGCCGTGGCTGGATTGGTAAAAGGCAGAGAGCTCCAGTCCGACTCAGACGCCAGCAAGGTGGAGGTGGAGTACTGGTTTGGGCTGGTATCATCAAAGATGAGCTTGTGGGGCCTTTTCGGGTTGAGGATGGAGTCAAGCTCAACTCCCAGTCCTACTGCCAGTTTCTGGAAGACACCTTCTTCAAGCAGTGGTACAGGAAGAAGTCTGCATCCTTCAAGAAAAACATGATTTTCATGCAGGACAATGCTCCATCACACGCGTCCAAGTACTCCACAGCGTGGCTGGCAAGAAAGGGTATAAAAGAAGAAAATCTAATGACATGGCCTCCTTGTTCACCTGATCTGAACCCCATTGAGAACCTGTGGTCCATCATCAAATGTGAGATTTACAAGGAGGGAAAACAGTACACCTCTCTGAACAGTGTCTGGGAGGCTGTGGTTGCTGCTGCACGCAATGTTGATGGTGAACAGATCAAAACACTGACAGAATCCACAGGCTTTTGAGTGTCCTTGCAAAGAAAGGTGGCTATATTGGTCACTGATTTGTTTTTGTTTTGTTTTTGAATGTCAGAAATGTATATTTGTGAATGTTGAGATGTTATATTGGTTTCACTGGTAAAAATAAATAATTGAAATGGGTATATATTTGTTTTTTGTTAAGTTGCCTAATAATTATGCACAGTAATAGTCACCTGCACACACAGATATCCCCCTAAAATAGCTAAAACTAAAAACAAACTAAAAACTACTTCCAAAAATATTCACCTTTGATATTAATGAGTTTTTGGGTTCATTGAGAACATGGTTGTTGTTCAATAATAAAATTAATCCTCAAAAATACAACTTGCCTAATAATTCTGCACTCCCTGTAGATATTCTCCTATTGTGAATGGTGGATCGTGTCTTATCTATACACAGAGATGATATCATTACAGGCAGGATTAGAATGACAGAAAGGCAGATAACTGAAGTAATTTATACAGACCAAGAAGTAGAGCTAATTATTAGGCTTAGTGGCCAGTTCCAAACTGCAGGATTATATGTTTTTGTTTAAATATAGATATTGACATGGAAAATTAAAAATATGATCATCAAAAACTTTAAAAATATGTGTAAAATGCAATCATTAAATAATTGACCCCAAAGGTGTTCATGGCCTTTAACGTGGAAATGATGGTCACAGAAGTTGCTGTTTGGTTTCAGTGTTGAGCCCTTCACATCAGAAGGAACAGAATATTGCAGTTCACACTATATTAGATCCACAATGTGACCCCTAACCGGAAGACTCAGTTAATTCTCATAATTCACAAACAAATGAGCGCTATCAAGTTCCTTGAAAAAATTCACTTTTCATTAAATACAATTAAAATTATTATTTTATAATTGCAGAAGGGATACAAATAAATGTAATATCTTATCTTCTATATTTAATTAATGTTCATAAAGTCCATCAGTACCAGAAATTAATAGCAAATCATCCACATCTATTTCAATCCTGTGAGAAGTAACAACCTTTTTTCTGCCATTTAGATACCTGTTTATTACCGGATTAGGGTGTAGGGATGTGACATAAAAAATTTATTATGGCGGTCAAAAAAATGTATCTCCACGATAAATATCCCTCACACCTATCCTATACATGCATATTCACTAGTTCATAATGTAAAGGTAATAACAGCCAATGCCTTAGTATAGGGACCTCTTAATAAGTGACATACCTAGACTTAGGAAGTGAGAATGACTGCATCCCCTCAATGCGCATTTCGCCTATTGCTTCTTCAGGCACTTTCTTTAGCTTCACTTCTACATCTATAAACTAGTGACATGGCTTTCCATAAGTTGAAAACCTTATAGATCATCATCAGTGAAACAGAGATTATTAACTGAAAGCATTGATTTTATGTCTGTGGCCTCTTCAGAACTATTGCTGGAGCTTCTTCTACTGCTTCATTATATGCAGTTTCGGCAAGCTCAACAGGTTCTGGGTTTTTGGCCAGTTATGCAGTAGGAGATAAATAACGGGGTAAACTAGAGGGTTTTAATGGGAATTGAAAAGAATCAGCTTATCGGAAGAAGTGTGATACAAAATTTGAAAAATTTACTGAACTCATAAATTTCCCATCGTATCAGTGCTGCTGCTCTGGTGGTTCGTGCCAGGCTTGGTTAATTTTCATACAGTAGTGATATGTTGTACACCCACATGACTGCTGCAGCCAATCAGGTAATGCTGAGGTAGTGTTTGCAGCACGTCACCACTGCATGAAAATCAACACATATCATAGGAACCACCGGGCCAGGGGTGATGGCGGAGTGAGGTATTTATCAAGTGAGTAAATGATTTATACTTATCTTTTTCCTTAATCTTTTTTAGCAGATTATAATACAGCAAAAAATAAAAGAAAGTACAAAACATCATGCTATTAAATTCATAAAGCTGTTAAATTAATCATATGCAATACAAATTTCTTTCATATCCAAGAGAGGAGGGCACCCCAAAAAAAAACTTACAGGTAAACAGGGGAAAATCTCACTTTGCAAATATCATAGCAAATTTACTTTGCACCCAGGGCTCCCAATCCCTTAATTTTCTGCAATATGCTTTACAATCCTATGCAAGTGAGATTTCACATAATGTATTCTGATTTATAGTATTCACAGCTCCCTGAAGGTTTGGTTGGGCCGCTGATTTACCCAACTTTTAGCTATACATAATCGGGCTGCAAGTGTAACGTGACGGGGATCCCGCGGGGAGCCCCCGAGACGTCAGGACACGGCAAAACAGGCTACGGAACACGGAAACTTCAATGCAACGTGACAGAAGCACATGACCATGACAAACGTGCCACAGAGTACTGTTACAGATCAGTGGGTGAAAACCCACTGTGCTGCTCAGTGCAGTTTCTAGGTAAAATTTCTCTCAGGGCGAGTGTCAAAAAAACTCCCCCCCCCCCCCCTCCCCTGTCAAAACTCGGGTTAATTTGCATATGTATCAAATAGTTTTATTTTACACAATAAAAGCACACAGAGCTTTGGGGACTGGGTATTGCAGATGTGCTAGCGGCCATCTAGCAACCCCTGTCCTTCGCTCTATACACAAAATCCCGGTGACAGGTTTCCTTTAACACAAGATTTATTGAGAGCAAAAGAAAATCATAAATTACTGCTTAAACTGCTAAAAGTCGCAGGCAGAGTGGTACAGGACAACTGCAGTATAAAGGAAGGCAATACCCTTAGAAGAGTAGTCATGAAATACAATCATCAATAATGTGCAAAACCAAAAAACTGTCATGTTAGCATTTAATAACTAACTAAAACCCAATCACAGCAGGTCTCAACTAGCACACGCAAGTAAATGTACAAAAACCAAGTAACATATAAAACCAGATTCAAAGCATAGATGGCAAGGCGGATTACTGTATACTGTACATAAAATGTATGGAGGTTACACCATGCCAGACAATATAACCTCTGTGCCATGCTGTACAATAAACAGTATAACCCCTACACAGTGTAGCGGTATACTGTATATTGTGGGGCACAGTGTATGCTATATGTGTATAACATAAACATACTCCACATGAAAACTTACAATTACTTGGCTTGGCCTTTGGGGATCTCGGACACCACTTCCACACTTTAGCCAGGGGCTCGGCAGAGCTGATGTTGTGCTTTATCCTAATGAGAAAGATTTCATAATGAGGATTTGGAGAAGGGGCAGAGGGATAGCAGAGCAGAGAGAGGCTGGTGCTGCTACTAGGGGGTCATACCATGGGGGAGTAATAAAGCCCACCATAATGCCCCCCCAGTAGTAATAATTCTCCTTATAATGTCCAAAACATACCCCCTTGTAATGCCCCCAGTTGAGCTAATGTTCCCATAATGTGGCAATATAAAATACCCCTTCTCAGTGCCCCCGTAGATGACCCCATAGTGCTCCCTTCCCCCCTTCCCCATAGTACCCACCATAATGTGTCCCAGTATAAAATGCCCCTATACAGAGCCCCCCATATAAAATACCCCTTCTTTTTAGCCTCTGTAGATGCCCCTATAGTGCAAGTAATAAGTGCCCCAATAGATGCCCCCCAATCATGTGCCAGTAAGATGTGCCCCATAGATGCCCTCTAATCATGTGCCAGTAAGATGTGCCCCAATCATGTGCCAGTAATAAGAGCCCCCATAGATGCCCCCCAATCATGTGCCAGTAATAAGAGCCCTCCCACCATCACCCCACCATCATGTGCCAGTAGCCAGAGTGCCCCCCCTATCATGTGCCAGTAGCCCCCCTATCATGTGCCAGTAGCCCCCCTATCATGTGCCAGTAGCCCCCCTATCATGTGCCAGTAGCCCCCCTATCATGTGCCAGTAGCCCCCCTATCATGTTCCAGTAGCCCCCCTATCAAGTGCCAGTAGCCCCCTATCAAGTGCCAGTAGCCCCCCCTTATGTGCCAGTAGCCCCCCTTATGTCTGTGCCAGCAGCCCCCCTTATATCTGTGCCAGCAGCCCCCCTTATGTGGCAGTATTGTAATTTTTATGACGTCATTGCGCCGCCTGCACCGGCCGGCAGCCTATCAGAGGAACAGGGAGGGGACACACCTCTCCCTGCCCTGCCGCATTACAGACATTTGTATCGCCGTCCTGAGGACGGCGATACAGATGAGATGTCTTTGGAGATGAGTGGTAGCGCAGCGCTCATCTCCTGCTGTGCCCTGCCGGCGCCCCCCCCCCCCCTTCTGACAGCGCCCCGAGCGGCTGCCCGGCCCGCCGGGTCCAAGAAATGGCCCTGGTGCTGCTGACTGTATGTACCCTGAAGGGACATGACTAAGCAGCTACTTGGACTTCACTAGAGTCCCTGATGGTGGGGATAGACTTTGCCGTTAGGATAGCTGCCAGGTACCACTCCAGAGCTGCACCCGAACAGTAGCAACTGGTCAGGTAGACCAGGAGATACCTACGAAGGTATCTACAGTAGTACAGGCATGACAGAAACCAGGAATAGACAGGACAGAGTCATAAGCAGTTACCTGCGACGCAATCAGTGGGAGCTAAGCGGCCCCAGGCAGAGCTGCACATGGATGGCTATTCCCCCTCCGGGGAAGCCAGGAACCCACTTCCACAGGCAGACAAACTGACATGAACAGGAGCAGAGTAAACCTACAAACAAGAACAGAAACAGGCATAACAGAAACAGACGCAGATTAGCTCTGCTAAGCTATGGACAGAACATGGCATACATACAGAATGAAAACAACAATGCAGAGCAAGGTGGAACCACACCAAAGTATGGCAGACAGAACCCCAAGGATCAGCAGCAAGGGGCAAAACAAATCATAGCAAGGAACAGACTCTCAGAACAGAACCAGGAAGACTGACCCAGAAACACACGGATCACAGGGAGAAACACACCCACAGAGCAACTCAGGGGGATTAACCCTTACAGATCAGGGAACCAGAACACAGCGCAAGGCTGCAGTACTGGGTGTTGCCCATGGCAACCAGGAACACTGAACAGAACAGGGTATTGCCCTTGGCAACCAGGATACTCAGATACAAACACAGACACGGTCAAAAGGGTACACACGTACACGGGCAGATTCACACCAGATACCGCATCCAGCACGCAGCCCCTAGCAACCAGCCTGCACAGGATTTCGGCCTGCAGCCAGTACACCAGGGCGCATGCAGCCAGCCTGCACGGCATCACACGGTAAGGTGAACCGCACCGTAACAGCAAGAAAAATGTTCATTGCCTAACGATGCAATTCGCTTGGCCTGCTTGTTGTGTAATTCTGGTAATCTCGGTAGTGTCGGACGTATTGCTTGATTAATGAGATTAAAAGCTGAGTTCCAGAAAGGCAATAATTGTGGGCATTCCCACCACATATGTAATAGTGTCCTCTCCAGCATAGCTCAGATACATTGGGGAACACAGGGCAAAGATATTGTCACGATCATAAGTTACAGGGGTGTTCCATATGGTTAATACGTGATGGTTAATATTATTTGAGTAACCTATAGCTTTATTACATTCCTCTATTGGGAAGGATTTCTTCCACTCCAATTCACATTCTTTCTTTCATTCCTTCATTCTTTCCTGCAGGAATAGATGTATTTATGAGCAATCTATATAAAATGGAGATAACCTTGACTATTCCTTCTCGATGAAAATATTCAGTAAATGTATTCTTTCAAACTTTTTTGTCTTACAATGGATACCAACTGCAAATCTGTTTTATATTTATGTTATCACATATTCACCCTTATTTTTTTTAACCTATTTTATAAGAATTCTTTTTTCAAATCACAAAAATCCTTGTAAATTCTTCCAGACCTTCTTAAAGGGAACCTGTCACATTGAACATTGTGTTTGAGCTGCAGGTATCATGTTATAGAGCAGAAGCTGACTGATTTCTAGTTTTGTGGGAAAGGATTCTGGATAGCTTGTATTTTATTCATTTAAATTCCTGTCTATGCTAGGCTTTGAAGTCCCTTTGATGGTCCTATCAGTGACTGACAGCCTTCTCTTTATGACTGTGTATACAGAGAGAGTTGTCGGTCACTGATAGGACTGCCTCCTTGACTTCAAATCCTAACTATAAGAGGTAGAAAGATTGCAGTCAACATGGACCTTCAAGCCTGAGGGGGGCACCATGAATGCTGCATGATAGCTGGTGGGCCTTTTTAATAATAAAATGATCTTTGTTTATGTAGTGCCAACATATTCCACACCACATAATAGTGTAATATGACAGTGGCCAATTTATGGTTCTTCAGTACCTCATTTCTCAACAATAGTGTCCTATACCATGTTTTCCCACAAAACAGTTATTTGTTAAGAGTTGTGCAGTCTGGACAACCCCTTAGCTAAAGTTTTGCTGCTCCAGCAAACACCACATTGGCAGTCATCGTTGTTATTGCCAAAGGAGGCTCCTGCTGGCTCCAGAGATGTAGTAGCACATGCCACCCATTCAAGATTCAAATTAAAGAGTAGCAATCCATACGTGTAATAGATCCAACTCATGAACTGCTTTACAGTGGCTGTAATAACGGGGGGGGGGGGAACAATCATTTAATCATCTTCCAAAATATTATATACAGTAATAGGGCACGTAAACCAGAGTTTAACAGTTAGGACTGTATAAGAGTCATATAAAATAATGCATTATTCTTTTTCCTTTTCCATCAGGGATCTGAACAGATATTCAGGATGTGATCAGTGGTGAGTGATCAATGCATGTTTCCCTGACACTGAACGATGTTATCAGACACAGAGCCCTGTGGTCAATGTTATATTCTCTCACCATCCATCTTGGTATGGTGTAAGTAGTGGCCAACATTCTATCCCTCCACCCAGTGTTTTTTCTGGATGGGCCTACAACAATTCACATCCCTTGCTTTTAGCCACTTGGCTGGGCAGAAAAGTAAGTCTGCCCACAGAGAAAGGCTGTTTATGATGCCAACATTTGTTATTTGACTTTTTTCAAAGTATTGGTGTGTAAATATATTTCCCGGATTTGTTAAAGGGAATCTGTCACCAGCAGCCTCCCTATTAAATTGGTTGCATAGAGACATAGCTGTAACTCACCTTATTAAAACACTGTTTTTATTTTGTTGATCTGAGGCTCCGATCCTGAGTCATGATACTTTTTCTCAATTTGCAGATTAGACTTTTGGTGTAAAGAGGTCGTCATCATTGCTCTTGTTGAACTCAAACTTCACTCCGTCCTATGGCCATTCCTTCCCTGGATACTTTGCCACTGTCTGGCCCTGGTAATCAAAGCAGCCAGGGAGTGGATGGCCCTAGAAAGAAGCAGAAATTGGGTGCAACAAGAGCAACGGTGACAACCTCATTGCACCAAATTCCTAATTTGCATATTAACAAAAAATATCAGAACTCAGGAATGCAGCCTGGTATTAACAAAAAAAAAACGGTGTTTTAATCAGATGAGCCACAGCTGTCTGCAAACAGCTGGATCGGGAGGTCGCTGGTGACAGATTCCTTTTTTTTTAAAAAGGGGTCTACAGTAGCTTTTAGTTTTTTCCCCTGCTTCTTCCAGCCGAGCACTCCGGTCTTCCCCACTGGTGTTTGTTTTCCTGGCTGCAGCAGTGACGTCTTGTACTCGCCATGTCACGACTGCAGTTCATCACTGACCTCAGCAGTGACGTCTTGTATGCTACTGGGATTAGTAATTGGCTGCATGTTGACAAGGATGATGACCTCAGTGGAGAAGGATCGGAGTGCAGGCTGGAAATGGTAGAGAGAAAGGGCTGAATATGACTTTATGATATTTACTGCTACTACTGGAGTTTTTTTTGCTATTTTGCACAACTCCTTTAATATTTGATTATTCTTTTAATATGAAATATTCTTTAGTTCACAACTGAGGATTGGACATCATTTTGATCTTTCTCAGCTAGTAAAAATTTGGACTTTTGTAAATCTGTAAATAATTGTGCAGACTCTTCTCACGTAGAAGTGGTTGGACATTTGAGTCTGTGGACCAGAACATTTTGTTACTACACTGTGGTATGAGTAAATAAACTAGTGAAGTAAGGAGAGGTCAGAAAATGAATGTTTAGCCTGAACCCTCACAGACACACATACACCAGCCATTGGAGGAAATTAGGCAGGAAAGGCTAATGCATTTGTGCCATGACCTTCACTGTATTTCGAAAAAGTAAAAATTAAATACATGCAGATTGTTTCCATGGGAACCTAAGTACCGCTTTACACTTTGTAATCTTCATTTTCCACATCATGGAGGACAATAAATGTAAAACCTTCCTTTCAGCGCATTTCCTCATTCTATTTAACGTAATTTGTCTTTGTGTACGATCACCATGTAACGCATTATCATTGGGCAAGTGTGCTGGTGATATGACCTTCTTAGTGGGTTGGCGTTGGTTCAACTTTATCTATGACCATTCCTTTTTATTATAGTAATGTCTTGTTAACTGGTATTCATGTCCTCTACAAAACATGCACAAAGTACATGAGACAGAAGACCGACTGCTTGTCCCATGTATGTTTCACTATTGTTTGGTTGTTTCTCTTGTAGCGTAGAGTTATATGAAAATGGTCAATTTAACAATGCCCTAACATTTCAAAAGTCCAGCATTTGACTTGACGTCGGTTTCTGCATAGTAAGTAGTCTCGGCAGTGGAATTGTCCATGTGATATGGTGGCAAAAATGTAAATTGTTGCATAAGTTAAAAGTATATCTAACATTGTTATTCTTATGAAAGCGACCCTCCGGTTCAAGAGGAAAAAAATCACATTAACTGGGGAACGAACAGAACACTTTTTGTTTCATCTTTTTAGTTGCAGAGCCGTCAATCCCTGGACTTCTCTTCTGCCATTCAAGATGGCCACACTGTTTTTCAAACTACCTAATGCATACTATGCATTTGGTAGCCCAAGACACGTCCTACTTATCCAGCCCTATTCTTGCATTGGCCAGCACTGGTTTACATGAGGGTCACCTTACAGGGATTTTTCAGCCTTGTGAATTTTTTTACCAAAAACTTAGAATTCTGTAAAATAACTGACTGAATCAAACCTCCTTACATAACCCTGCCACTCCCATGCCACCCCTTCACTGGTACTTTAGCGTCCTCTCTATCCTGGCCTCCAGCAATTATGTTTCAGCACACACTTGAACCAATTGGGGAAATTACTGGCTTCAGTGAACACCACTGTGGTCAACGCTACAGTGAGTAACTGGCTTCACTGGTCACATGCCCAAGTCAGAAAACAGTGGAGGACCCGAGAAGCATTGGCAGGAAATCAGTAAGGTGAGAATGACTTTACTTTATAGCATTCTAAGCTTTTGGTGAAAGATTTTAAGGGGCTGGACAACTACTGTAATACAAAAGTCTCAACGCGACTATACGAGCCACTTTCAAATAGTATATATATAGTAATTGACCACACAGGTACTAAAAAGGAAAAAATGTCTTAGGCTACAGCCACACAGTCAGGTTTTCTTATGCAGTTTTAAAAGCCAAAATCATGAGTGGATCATGAAAGAAGATAAAGTATACAGGACAGATACAATTTTTTTAATTTTATTTTTAACTGCTGGTTTTGGCTTCCAAAACTTCATGCAGAAACCTAATTAGGTGGTTGTACCCTTAAACATACAGTACAGACCAAACGTTTGGACACACCTTCTCATTGATGAGCTTCAAGAGGTAGTCCCCTGAAATGGTCTTCCAACAGTCTTGAAGAAGTTCCCAGAGATGCTTAGCACTTGTTGGCCCTTTTGCCTTCACCCCAAACCATCTCGATTGGGTTCAGGTCCGGTGACTGTGGAGGCCAGGTCATCTGGTGCAGCACCCCATCACTCTCCTTCATGGTCAAATAGCCCTTACTTTCAAAGTTTTCCCAATTTTTCGGCTGACTGACTGACCTTCATTTCTTAAAATAATGATGGCCACTCGTTTTTCTTTACTTAGCTGCTTTTTTCTTGCCATAATACAAATTCTAACAGTCTATTCATTAGGACTATCAGCTGTGTATCCACCTAACTTCTCCTCAACGCAACTGATGGTCCCAACCCCATTTATAAGGCAAGAAATCCCACTTATTAAACCTGA
Organism: Bufo bufo; assembly: GCF_905171765.1. Classification (NCBI taxonomy): domain Eukaryota; kingdom Metazoa; phylum Chordata; class Amphibia; order Anura; family Bufonidae; genus Bufo; species Bufo bufo. The sequence continues at coordinate 411,613,590 of NC_053393.1, read as the reverse complement.
CAGGGGACACCTGTGAAGTGAAAACCATTTCAGGGGACTACCTCTTGAAGCTCATCAAGAGAATGCCAAGAGTGTGCAAAGCAGTAATCAAAGCAAAAGGTGGCTACTTTGAAGAACCTAGAATATGACATATTTTCAGTTGTTTCACACTTGTTTGTTATGTATATAATTCCACATGTGTTAATTCATAGTTTTGATGCCTTCAGTGTGAATCTACAATTTTCATAGTCATGAAAATAAAGAAAACTCTTTGAATGAGAAGGTGTGTCCAAACTTTTGGTCTGTACTGTATATCAACTTCTGACTTTTTCCCAAATTTGGACCTAATGACCACTGTGAGATCTTTGGTGCACATTACAATTTGCAGCTGTCAGCAATTAGAAAAACTTGAAGAACATTTGAAGGATAAAGGATATTGGAACCTAATATATTCTAGACCAGTGGTGCCCAACCATTTTTCGTCTGAGGGCCGCACTAGACATGGTATAAATTTCGCGTGGCCAGAACCAGGTAGCTTTGCCAGAAAGAAATGCAAACACTGTGAGGGGGCACATATGAGCATTACTATTGTAAAGGGGCACTTATGAACATTACTATTGTAAAGGGGCATATTTATCTGGGCATTTTGTCTGTGAAGGGTGCACATCTGGGCATTACCACTGTAAAGGGGTCACATCTGGGCATTACTACTGTGAAAGGGATCACATCTGGGCATTACCACTGTGAAAGGGGGCACATCTGGGTATTACCACTGTGAAAGGGGGCACATCTGGGTATTACCACTGTGAAAGGGGGCACATCTGGGTATTACCACTGTGAAAGGGGGCAAATCTGGGCATTTTGTAGCAGTAATGCCCTCTGTGCACCCTTCACAGTAGTAATGTCCTCTGTGCCACCTTCACAGTAGTAATGTCCTCTGTGCCCCCTTCACAGTAATAATGCCCATTATACCCCCTCCATACTAATAATGCCCATTGTGCCCCCTTCACAGTAATATGCCCTGACACACACACCACAGTGGGTGCTTTTTTTTTTTTTTTTTTTTACTGAAGCAGCAGCAGGCTCAGCTCGGCTGCAGTGTACACTACAAGGCACACAGCAGTTTTCAGGAGGACTAGAGAGGAGCTGGATCGAGCAAGTGGCTGCAAAGATGGAAAGTTTTTTCCTACCTGGAGGAGGGTGAGCTGCGGCCGGCGGCAAGCACAGAAGTGAGTGAGATAGGTGCGCGCACGCTTCCTGATTCAGAGCATGCACACTACTTCATAGGCTAATCCCCCTGCTGCGGACCTGCCTACGTGACCTCCCCTCCTCTGTCTGTCACTGCTGGCTGCGCTCATCCCGCCTGAGCCATTCAGTTAATGATTCACTGAATGGCAATGGCCGGCCGAGATGAGCGCTCACACATAGTTCGCTGCCTGATGCCGGCGGCACTGCACGGTCCGCATGACACAGCTTCGCGGGACGGATTTGGCCCGCGGGCCATAGGTTGGGCATCACTGTTCTAGACAAATGTATAATCTGATCTCACTGCATGTTATGTTATAACTATAGCAGGAAGAATATCTGTAAAGTTTGCATAAATCCAACCTATTGTTGTTTCATATCTGCTTCTTTGTGTTGCAAATCAAGGGAAATTCAGAGGATCTGCCAGTTTATATTTAAGTGACCCCACAGTGCCCTATCTGGTATCTTTTAGAGTTTATCATCATCACACACAGTATTGCAGTGCATCTGGGCAGTTTAGATACTTGTACAGCATATTCAGTATGAGTCCCCACAAAGTGGATGAGATGCTCACAGTCCTGACTGTAGTGTGGAATTTGTTGTTATAGTGGCCTCAGACCGAAAAGAATGTTGGAAGGGTATTTTTTCCAAAGGAATAATATTTTTGGCTAGGTCTGGATTAAGGCAAGAAAAGGAAATTAACTATTTGCATGAATACAGAATACAGGTAGCATTTGAATAGATATGTATACGGTAAGGTTGAACTTTTTCTCTTACAGTTCTTAAAATTAATCTAAATCAGTCTTGCGCGGACAATGCTTTGATCTTGATTGGTTAGGTGTTCTAATGGCTTGGCTTAAGGCGGCACATAAGATGTAATACACCAAATTACATGCTGTATATAGAGAATACATTTAGAGGGGGCCTCCTAGCAAAATTCAGAGCCTGCATTGCCACATTACGAAAAGGGGTCTGTTTGCTTCCCGTTTCACGCCAATTCTTCCCTTACTCGATTGATAACAATGCAGTTGTTCTGTAGAGGGGAGGCACAGATTATCGCTGTCACCTAATAATTTAGGGGATGGGATCAATCAGGACTGGGTCCCTCTCTCCAAGGAACCATAGCAGTTTGGCTTTGTGGTAGATACACTCTTGGATACACCATGATGCTGTACACACAGCAGTGCACATCACAGATATTTCAAGTATTCCACACATTTTCTATCTACGTTTTCCTTGACCGTCACATAAATTTATTGGCAAACTGTCCACTCAAAATTAAGTTATCTTTAGTGATGAGAGAATCCCTGTCATTGCACCCACTACTTACAAAGACATGTGCTTTGTAAATCGTAATTGGTCACAAAGTGTATTTTTTTGTAAAATTTGGTGAAGCAGCCAAAATCGAATTTTTACAAAACTTTGCTCATCTCTAGTTATGTTCACATCACATTTGGACCCTACATTTAGCGTATACGGCAGCAAAAGCTCCTGAACACCAAATCTACCCAAAGGGGTCCTGGGCCCAAGTGTCCTTTTAGCCTCTGTCAGTCCTGTGTATGTTGGTATACGGTTTTAAGAATCGAATAGTATAGTAGACTACAATATTCTATAAAGTAGTGGAGTAAAATATTCTAAAGGGTTATAAGCAGTATATACCACACTGTATAGTTATAATGGAAAGCCTATTAGGCCTGTAGCCCACTGTGCGCCTAATATTCTTGAGAATTTATGTTGAAGAATGGAATTCTCATTTCATTTTATCTATCTTTAAAAAAGGTAATTAAAAAGTTAGTGTTTTAGTTTATTTAAAATCACGCTAACCACCCTGACCTTAAACTTTTTAGTGAATCATTTTCCCTTAAAAGCGGAGTGTAATGTATAATCTTGGAACGTTATTTCTGTGGTTTCTCCAGTGAGGCTTTAGGTCCAGATTTCCAGTCATCTAACACATCTTAAATTTTTCAAGATGGAGGATTGGGTGTTATACGGCTTGATGTTTTTGGCCATTGCTGATTTCACATCTATCCTTATATCACATTTACATTTAATGAATGTGCTGGAGATTTGAATCCAGACATTATGAAGTCTGTGTGGCAAAAAAAAGACACAACGTTGTTCATGGTAAAATTAGATGCATATCTACAAGGACTTCATTCACTCAACTAACGTCTCAGTAAAACAGACTTTCCACTATATACATATACATTATTTGATCAGTAAATGTGAGTTTAGCAATCAGATTGTTACATGGGAAGGAGGCCATGTTCATAATAATGAGATATTGCATTAAGGACATATGGCCAACAGTAATTTAATGTGTATTTGCTCATCATAAATTTTTGTTTGGTTATTTAAAATCTTATGAATTACATCTGTAAATATAGGCAGTTTCATGTGTAGATGAAGCCAGTATAACTAATGCAGTTTGTGCTTACATTTTATTTTTCTGTCTTACATACACAAGATATTTGTGAACTGCTGCTATTCCAGTGGTGCCCGGCTTCCTGCTGCACTCCACTTCCAGATCCTGTCCTGGCCAGACAGGAAATGACTTTGAAAGCTGCTCAGCCAATCACTGGCTGCAACAGTCATTTTCTGCCACGTCAAGACAGGAGCAGGAAGTAATGTGCAGCTTTAGGGTAGGGACACATCGTTGGGTTTCTGCTGGCTGTTTTGGAAACAATAGACAATAAAGAAAAAAAGTTGTATCCGTCCTTTATACTTTCTCCCCTTGAGCCACTCCTGATTTTGGCTTCCAAAGCTGGCATCAAGAAACCTGACCGCGTGGCCATACCCTTAGGCCTCGCGTGTGAGGGCTGGATAGGATGCGGGTGCGTCGCCGGAAAATACACGATTTTTCTGCACGAGTGCAAAGCGTTTTAATGCAGATTTTATTTTCCCTTATAACATGGTTATAAGGGAAAATAATAGCATTCTTAATACAGAATGCTAAGTAAATTAGGGATGGAGGGGTTAAAAAAAATAAAAATAAAACTCACCTCATCCACTTGTTCGCGCAGCCCGGCTTGTCTTCTTTCTTGTGGTGGACCATGTGGTGAGCGCAGTGACGTCACCAAAGGTCCTTTTCCTCCCAGGTCATCAAAGAAGAAGAAAGAAGACACGCCAGGCTGCGCGAACAAGTGGATGAGGTGATTTTTATTATATTTTATTAACCCCTCCATCCCTAATTTACTTAGCATTCTGTATTAAGAATGCTATTATTTTCCCTTCTAACCAGTGATGGCCAGTTCGCGTTGTTTGCCTGCGAACACATGCAGGCTGCCATTACCTGTGCCGCGAGCCGGTCTGAAACAAATGCGGTCAGCGGGAGCAGGCAGTTACGAGAACAGCCCGATGAAGGCCCCCAGCAGCTGTTCTCGGAACTGCCTGCTCCCGGTGAACGCATTTGATTTCAGACCGGCTCGCGCACAGGCACAGGTAAGGGCTTACCTGTGCCTCGCCAGACTTGTGAGAAAAGATGGTAGCCCGCATGTGTTTGCGGGCGAACAATGCGAACTGGCCATCACTGCTTATAACCATGTTATAAGGGAAAATAATAATGATCGGGTCCCCATCCCGATCGTCCCCTAGAAACCATGCATGAAAATGGGTCCGGATTCAGTGCGGGTGCAATGCGTTCACCTTACGCATTGCACCCGCGCGGAAAACTTGCCCGTGTGAAAGGAGCCTTAGAACAGCAGCGGTGGGAGATTAGTATAATCGCAAATTATTATTTTTTCTGCTGACATACCCCTTTCATTTGACCATGCACACCTATTTTAGTAACACAACCAACATTTGGAGTGAATGGCAAATTAGAATTGTTAAAGGAAATGTGTCACCAAAAATGTTATCTGCCAGTTAAAATCAGATAGTAGACATCTCATTTTTTTCTAATCAGTTTTTTATTTTCTGATATCCTGAACATGATCATGGGGGGCTGCCATCTTGCCTGTGATCTTTTTAACAGCATTTACACAGCATTAAAAAAAAAATTACAACAGCCCCATGGTCCATAGATACAATGGTCAGGAGGGGACCCTAATGACTTCTATGGGAGAGTTTTCTAGACATGCTCTGTGACTTGTGCAGAACTCATTGTACATGGAAAGAACAGATAAGCTCCGACAATCATCTATTGTGAATGGTGGATCTTGTCTTATCTATACACAGAGGTGATATCATTATAGGCAGGATTAGAATGAGTTAACTGCAGTAAAGTGATCTGTACAAACCAAGAAATGGCGGAAATTATTAGACATAGTGGCCAGTGCGAAAACTGCAGGATTTTTGGTTTTAGTTTAAATATATAAAGTGACATGGAAAATTAAAAATAACGTCATCAAAAATTTGTTAAAAATATGTTAAACATAAAAAAGTGATTGAAAAAGCAGGTTATTTTCTAATGACACATTCCCTTTAAATGATGCAAGTGAAACAATAGAAATATTCTTACTTACTGTAGTTGGGGCCAAAGCATTCTGTCTTTTTAGATGGATCAAGAACCTTCAATACAAGTAAGCATTATCACAAACAGTTTAATTCTTTTCTGTCCACGCTAGCTTTATTTTATGCCCCCTGCCCATAGACTTGTATTGGATAATGTAATTTGATCTTTAAGTGAGTAAAAAGCCATTCCGGTCTCACTAAGTCCGATTTCTCATAATTTGCAGAGATAAAGTCATTTCAGAAAAGAGAGCAGAAACAGTTAAACTCTAGAACAAGACATTTTTATCTGCTAAGATATTAATTACACAGTTTCTTACAGTTGCTTCTACTATTGATTTATGCAAAGTTGTGTGAAAAGTTAGTAACCACTTAATGTAGTCTACTCTGAATTTGTGATGGAGTATTGTGTGTGTGTGTGTGTGTATATATATATATATAGAATACAAAAATGGTAGAAAATTTTAACCGTCCCGTCCCCTTAACCTCCCATGCCACGCCTACTTTTTTAGACCTGTCGTGAGCGTGAAGAAGTCGCAGATTGCGGCGAGAAGGTCTAATTTAGGCATTTTTCTGTTTAATAAATGAGCCCCTGTGTGTTCATATTCCATAACTTATCATTAGGGAAGAGAAGTTATAACTGGACCAGTTTTTTAACTTAAAGGATAACTGTCATATTATTATTTTATTTTATTTTTTGCTAAAGTGTAGGGCAATTGGTAACATTTTTGCAATAGACTTTATTTAGTCAAAACGTTTATTTTTGGTAGAAAACTGGGGCTGAAATGGCCCTTAGCAGCACTCTTCAAAAGAGCGTTGCTAAGGGCCATCCGTCTCCGATTTAGAAAAGATGGGCTGTGCAGCCAGACACTGTGCTTCTGCCTCCCGTGCTTCCCTGGGAGACAGAAGGCTGGGCACAGGAGTCTTAGGAGTTAAAATTACATTTATATTCCCCCTTTCTATGCAATCTAATGCTCCGTTACATTCACTGACCTGCGATCCCTGTGATAATAATTCATGAAGCAGCCGCCGGATCACTGTGCAGAGTGATTCTACTTCCGACGGCTGCTTCATGAATTATTATCACAGGGATCACAGGTCAGTGAATGTAACGGAGCATTAGATTGCATAGAAAGGGGGAATATAAATGTAATTTTAACTCCTAAGACTCCTGTGCCCAGCCTTGTGTCTCCCAGGGAAGCACGGGAGGCAGAAGCATAGCGTCTGGCTGCACAGCCCGCCTTTTCTAATCGGAGACGGTTGGCCCTTAGCAACACTCTTTTGAAGAGTGCTGCTAAGGGCCATTTCAGCCCCAGTTTTCTACCAAAAATAAACATTTTGGCTATTGCAAAATTGTTACCTATCACTTGCCCTACACTTTGGCAAAAAATAAAATAAAAAATGACAGTTATCCTATAATATCTGAGTATAAAATAATGTTCCCATATTTATTTATATAAAAACACACTAAAACCCAATACGACTGGCAGTGTTCTGGATTATGGAACCTATTTTTTTCTTCAACCAGTAAAGGTCAAGGTACATAAGTTTGGATAGATTGAGGAACAGCTTGGAAATCCTTGCATATAATCTGCAGCCCATGTTACCCCTAAATAATAGCATAAAATAATTATATATTGTCAAATATATATGCTGTAGATCTCACTTAGAGGCTATGGACACCCTTAAGGATGAAATTTTTGTATTGTACAAATGCAGGCTGAATTTTTTTTTTAAAGTTTTTTATTGAAAATTTTCACCAGTATTTAGTCTGCAGCCTGCATGTTTTCACATACATTACAGGCTCCTATGTCCCAGTTTTAGTTAAATCCAAAAGGTGAGCTGTCTGCCAACTCTACCCATATCCCCTGTATTGGCTCTTCTGAGCGCCCATGAATTCTCATTTAAACAAAATTCTGATCAAAATATTTTTAGTCCAAAATACATACATTTGAGTAAAAAATAGGTCCTCAAAAATGTCCATAGTCTTTAAGAAATTCAAGCTGTCCTGGAGAAGACTTAGAAGAGCTGGATGGATGAGGTGCTTGGTATGTATAACCTACCTGGTATCTGCAGCTACTTTTTTTAAGTTCTAATTCAAAATACACTGCTAAAACTTATCATTCATGAATAGATATATGCCACTTATTTGGCGTATATCCGTTGCAGTTTCGGTTGCCAAGGGAATTTGCGGCCAAATCTGTGACTTCTTCCACACCACGTACACCAGTTCTAAAAAAAAACGGAGGTGTGGCGTGTGTGGGGAAAAGGTAGGGCTGGCAGGCTCGTCTTATTTATTATTTTCTACGCCAGTTTTTTGCATGAAAAATTATCTAAATCTACGCCAGCAAGGGAGCTGGTGTAGATTTAAGGCTGTTGGGCGCCTAAGTTATGTAGAGGCCGTCACTTCTACATAACTGAGGTGCATCAAGCGTCAGCACAGGGTTATTAAGACTGGTGTCTAAAATGTTGGTCTTAATAAATGACCCCATTAGTGTGTATTGTGTGGCAGAAATAAATATAGATAGATAGATAGATAGATATATTTATTTTATGCCATGCCTGAAGGATGCTATATTACCATTGCTTGTCTGTATTTGAAGACATTGTAGAGTCTGTTTTCAGAAGCAAGTCCACATATTCATCATTCTTTTACCTTTGCTTCTAAAACATGAGGCCTGCCTCTCGGACAGCAAACCACAGGCTGACCACAATACTGGAGGACTCCTGTATACCCATTCAGTACTTTGCGGTAATGGTGTTGCTTTTCATTTTATGGAAACTTAAACACACTACTTTTATAAATAGATAGAATATCCCTGGAATCAAAGGCTGACTAACCGAGCCTCATGCCACAAAATCAACACGTAGAGGCTGCCATGCTAATAACCTATGCACATAGAAAACACATAAGCCAGATTAAATAGTCGGTCTAGTCTGTATGTGTTTAACAAAATACAAGCCTGTTTTCTCCAGCTGTGCTACAGGAAATCCTATCATTATGGGACCTCAGACCAAAGATATGATAAATTAGCATCACAAGGGTTAAACTGGTGTCTGTGTATGCATCTTATTTGGACTACATACAGTATTTGCATGAGGGGAAACATCTGTATGACAGGTCCAAGCTGTCTTATATTACTGCAAGCCAAACACCCAGAGAAACACTTGAGATCAGGTACAGTACAACAGAGGCAGACATAGAGTGGCCCCAATGCAAGAATAGTATTTAGGCTCCCTGGCTGTTTAGCAGCTTATTTATCAAGCATATGGGTGCTCATCATAGCACTCCTTACTCCTTTTTATAAGTCTATAGTCAATCTGTCATCTGATGGATCAAAACCCCAGTGTTCTTTTTGTAGTGCTATGGGCACACCTTGCCTAAAGGGCCCAGGCGCAGCTTCACCAATGTCCACTCATGCTGTATAAACAAGACTAGTGAATTAAAAGGTAATGCTGCGTAGGGAAGAAGCTAGGGAAAGAGTTAAGTTGGTGCCCTCAAAGTAAAGCATGACTCTCCAACTTTTGGTGCACTGGCAGAATAATAAGTAACTGGGGATCAGTCACACAGTAGTCCTGGTTGTTAACATAGATTGTCCAGCCAGTTCTATCTCTGCCATGCAAATTACGTGTATTCTGGTTATTATGTTACCCCACCAGGACCACTACCCCATGTACAACTCTTCATGGCAACCTACCAGATTGTAGCTGTTAGAAAACAAAGGCAGGCTGGAAAATATTCTTTGCCTCAAACGTTAATATTTTTTAATCCACCATAATCTGAGCCCATAACAAACATTTCAAATTCTTTTTAAATATTATTTTTCTCTTTATACTCCCAGAAACAGTTAAGCTTTTTTTACACCAAGCAATTGATAATAAAGGATCTCCATTTAAAAAAAAAAATTTTTTATAGGCTTTAAAAAACAAAAAGTACCACTCATCTCAACAATCTCTTACTTCCTCCATTTCAATGCTTTCCAGCTCCCCTGCCGGTCTCCACTGCCCTTGTCCCTCTGAAAAAAGGAAATATGACTGCTTAGCCAGTCACTGCTGCGACCAGCGATTGGCCTCATACAGAAAAGTTAAAAATGCAGATACAGATTTAGATAAATTATTACAGTTGAATCTGGAAAGATTTTTGCCATTTAAAACAACTTAAAGGGATTCTGTCACCTCGTTTTAGCTTATAGAGATGCGGACATGCATGGCTAGATCGCCTCCATGGGCATCCGCAGAAATTTTTTCAGGGGGCGGCATAATTTTATTGACATCCATGCTCTGCTTGTTTCTGAGAATGTAATGAAGGGATGGGGCATATTCATTATCACAAAGTATAATAACGCATGAGCTGTGCAGTGGCGGATCCAGAGCCTGGTCTCGGGAGGGGCACTTCCAGATTATTTTCTGTCCGCCACCACAAAACAATGGTGCTTATGGAACAGACTACACAGTGTAGCGATATACTGTATATTGTGTGGCACAGTGTATGCTATATGTGTATAACATAAACATATTTTACATGAAAACTTAGTTACTTGGCTTGGCCCTTGGGGATCTTGGACACCACTTCAACACTTGCCTGGGGGGCTCGGCGGAGCTGATGTTGTGTTTTATCCTAATGAGAAAGATTTCATAATAAGGATTTGGAGAAGGGGCAGAGGAATAGCAGAGCAGGGAGAGGATGGTGCTGCTACTAGGGGGTCATACCATGGGGGAGTAATAAAGCCCACCATAATGCCCCCCAGTAGAAATAATTCTCCCTCTAATGTGACAGTGCAAAAAATACCCCCTTGTAATGCCCCCAGTTGAGCTAATGTCCCCATAGTGCCCCCATAATGTGCCAGTATAAAATGCCCCTATATAGTGCCCCCAGTAAATGCCTCCATAGTGCTCCTCTCCCCCCTTCCTCCTAGTGCCCCCCATAATGTACCAGTATAAAATGCCCCAGTAGATGCCCTCAGTATCCCCCATAATTTGCAAGTATAAAATACCCCCTTCTTAGTGCCCCCCGTAGATGACCCCATAGTACTCCTCTCCCCCTTCCTCATAGTACCCACCATAATGTGTCCCAGGATAAAATTCTACTATACAGAACCACCCCTTCTTTGTGGCCTCAGTAGATGCCCCTATAGTGCCCCCATCATGTGCCAGTAATAACAGCCCCCCATCATGTGCCAGTAATAACAGCCCCCCATCATGTGCCAGTAATAACAGCCCCCCATCATGTTCTAGTAATGACAGCCCCCCATCATGTTCTAGTAATGACAGCCCCCCATCATGTTCTAGTAATGACAGCCCCCCATCATGTGCCAGTAATGACAGCCCCCCATTATGTGCCAGTAATGACAGCCCCCCATTATGTGCCAGTAATGACAGCCCCCCATTATGTGCCAGTAATGACAGCCCCCCATTATGTGCCAGTAGCCAGAGCCCCCCATTATGTGCCAGTAGCCAGAGCACCCCATTATGTGACAGTAGCCAGAGACCCCCATTATGGGCCAGTATCCAGAGACCCCCATTATGTGCCAGTAGCCACCAGTATTGTACACAAAAAAAAGAAACACTTATACTTACCTCCTTGGCAGCGATTGCCCGTCGCCCCCCCCCCCCCCCCCCCCCCCCCCCCCCCCCCTGGATCCGCCAGTGCTACAGAGCAGAGGCAGAACTCCGTTCACAGATTTCCAGGGCCCCAGGGGGGGGCACTTGCCCCCCCTGCGGACGCCCATGATCGCCTCTAGCATGTCCGCAATATACCTGTCCTATAGGGCTGTGTGATTTTATTGTGTTTTAAAAAATGATTTTATAGATCTGTAAATGACCCTGGTAAGGAGCCCAAGGGGCTGTACTAACCTTCTTGGAGCCCAGCACCGCCTGCGTTCTCTGAATCTCCTCCTAGCTCAGAGTTAGATTGCTGTAATCTCGCGATGCACCAGCTCGCGCATGCACAGTGCCGGTATAGTGTTCCTTCCCTGTGCTGGCATCAGCCTCAGGGAAGGAACTGCGCATGCGTGAGCTCGCACATCGCGAGGTTACGGCGATCTAACTGTGAACAAGGAGGAGATTCAGAGGACGCAGGCGGTGCTGGGCTCCTTTCACAGGGCGGCGTCGCTGGGCTCCAAGAAGGTTAGTACAGCCCCTTGGGCACGTTACCAGGGTAATTTACATATATATAAAATCATTTTTTAACCCCTTAAGGACCAGGCTCATTTTCACCTTAAGGACCAGGCCATTTTTTGGAAATCTGACCAGTGTCACTTTAAGTGCCAATAACTTTAAAACGCTTTGACTTATCCAGGCCGTTCTGAGACTGTTTTTTCGTCACATATTGTACTTCATGACACTGGTAAAATGAAGTCAAAAAAAATATTTTTTTTGCACAAAAAAATACCTAATTTACCAAAAATTTGGAAAAATTTGCAAATTTCAAAGTTTCAGTTTCGCTACTTCTGTAATACATAGTAATACCCAAAAGAATTGTGATGACTTTACATTCCCCATATGTCGACTTCATGCTTGAATTGTTTTGGGAATGATATTTTATTTTTTGGGGATGTTATAAGGCTTAGAAGTTTAGAAGCAAATCTTGAAATTTTTCCGAAATTTACAAAAACTCAATTTTTAGGGACCAGTTCAGGTTTGAAGTCACTTTGCGAGGCTTACATAATAGAAACCACCCAAAAATGACCCCATCTAAGAAACTACACCCCTCAAGGTATTCAAAACTGATTTTGCATACATTGTTAACCCTTTAGGTGTTGCACAAGAGTTATTGGCAAATGGGGAGGAAATTTGAGAATTTCATTTTTTTGTCTAATTTTTCATTTTAACCCATTTTTCCACTAACAAAGCAAGGGTTAACAGCCAAACAAGACTGTATCTTTATTGCCCTGACTCTGCCGTTTATAGAAACACCCAATATGTGGCCGTAAACTACTGTACGGCCACACACCGGGGCGTAGAGTGAAAGGTGCGCCGTTTGGTTTTTGGAAGGCTGATTTTTATGGACTGGTTTATTTACACCATGTCCCATTTGAAGCCCCCTGATGCACCCCTAGAGGAGAAACTCCCTAAAAGTGACCCCATCTAAGAAACTACACCCCTCAAGGTATTCAAAACTGATTTTACATACGTTGTTAACCCTTTAGGTGTTGCACAAGAGTTATTGGCAAATGGAGATGAAATTTGAGAATTTCATTTTTTTGCCTAATTTTCAATTTTAACCCATTTTTTCCACTAACAAAGCAAGGGTTAACAGCCAAACAAAACTGTATCTTTATTGCCCTGACTCTGCTGTTCACAGAAACACCCCATATGTGGCCATAAACTACTGTATGGTCACACAGCGGGGCGTAGAGTGAAAGGTGCGCCGTTTGGTTTTTGGAGGGCTAATTTTGCTGGACTGGTTTTTTGACACCATGTCCCATTTAAAGCCCCCCTGATGCACCCCTAGAGTAGAAACTCCATAAAAGTGACCCCATCTAAGAAACTACACCCCTCAAGGTATTCAAAACTGATTTTACAAACTTTGTTAACCCTTTAGGTGTTGCACAAGATTTAATGGAAAATAGAGACACAATTTCAAAATTTCACATTTTTGGCAGATTTTCCATTTTAATATTTTTTTTCCAGTTACAAAGCAAGGGTTAACAGCCAAACAAAACTCATTATTTATGGCCCTGATTCTGTAGTTTACAGAAACACCCCATATGTGGTCGTAAACCGCTGTACGGGCACACGGCAGGGCGCAGAAGGAAAGGAACGCCATACGGTTTTTGGAAGGCAGGTTTTGCTGGACTGTTTTTTTTTACACCATGTCCCATTTGAAGCCCCCCTGATGCACCCCTAGAGTAGAAACTCCAAAAAAGTGACCCCATTTTAGAAACGGCAGGATAGGGTGGCAGTTTTGTTGGTACTAGTTTAGGGTACATATGATTTTTTGTTTGATCTATATTACACTTTTTGTGCGGCAAGGTAACAAGAAATAGCTTTTTTGGCACGTATTTTTTTTTTTTTATTTACAACTTTCATCTGACAGGTTAGATCATGTGGTAATTTTATAGAGCAGGTTGTCACGGACGCGGCGATACCTAATATGTATACAATTTTTTTTATTTATGTAAGTTTTATACAATAACTTCATTTTTAAAACCAAAAAAATGTTTTAGTGTCTCCATAGTCTAAGAGCCATAGTTTTTTCAGTTTTTGGGCGATTATCTTGAGTATGGTCTCATTTTTTGCGGGATGAGATGACGGTTACATTGGCACTATTTTGGGGTGCATATGACTTTTTGATCGCTTGCTATTACACTTTTTGTGACGTAAGATGGCAAAAAATTGCTTTTTTTACACCGTTTTTTTTATTTTTTTTTTACGGTGGTCACCTGAAGGGTTAGGTCATGTGATATTTTTATAGAGCCGGTCGATACGGACGCGGCGATACCTAATATGTATACTTTATTTTTATCTATGTAAGTTTTACACAATGATTTCATTTTTGAAACAAAAAAAATCATGTTTTAGTGTTTCCATAGTCTAAGAGCCATAGTTTTTTCAGTTTTTGGGCGATTATCTTGAGGAGGGTCTCATTTTTTGCGGGATGAGATGACGGTTTGATTGGTACTATTTTGGCGTACATGCGACTTTTTTGATCACTTTTATTACCTTTTTTGGGAAGTAAGGTGGGCAAAATTTCAATTTTCTCATAGTTTTTATTTTTTTATTTTTATGGCGTTCACCATGTGGGGAAAATAACATGACCGTTTTATAGATCAGGTCGTTACGGACGCGGCGATACCTAATATGTGTAGTTTATTTTATTTTTTTAATTTTTATTCAGTGATAAATGTTTTTTTTTTATCTTAACTTTTTTCACTTTTTTTTACATTTTTTTGACCCAGACCCACTTGGTTCTTGAAGATCCAGTGGGTCTGATGTCTGTATAATACAGTACAGTACAATATATATTGTACTGCACTGTATTTTACTTACACTGAACAGATCTATGCTTTTAGCATAGATCTGTTCAGCACCATGGACAGCAGGACGCCTGAGCAGGCGTCCTGTTGCCATGGGAACCTTCCCCGTCTGCCACAACTTCGCAGACGCGGAAGGGTAAGCACACGGCTGAGGGGGGCTGTCGGGGGGCTCTCTCCCTCTCCATCGGGGGGCTGCAAAGGCACAGCAGCCCCCCAATGGAGAGGGAGGGAGCTCCCTGACCGATGACAGTTAACTTTTTCCATACAGCGGTCCGTACGGACCGCGGTATGGAAAGGGTTAAACGGCTGACATCTGCACAGATGTCAGCCATTTATACCAGGGTGCCAGCAATGTGCTGGCACCCTGGTATAACCACTAGAAGCCAACGATCGTTCATGGGGAGGCGGGCGGGGGATCGCGATCCCGCCTCCCGCAACGCCCCCACCGCATGCGACACCCCCCCCCGCACCACCTGCCGGCATCAAATCGTGCAGGGGTGCAGGGGGGGGGTGAAAAATATTGATTTTAGGCACTGTAAAGTTTCTGATCCCCGCGGTCAGGGACCGCGGGGATCAGAAACTGCAAAAAGCGCAGCAAACCGCAGGTCTGAATTGACCTGCGGTTTGCTGCGATCGCCGACACGGGGGGTCACATGACCCCCCCTGGCGTTGTGACAGGATGCCGGCTGAATGATTTCAGCCGGCATCCTGTTCAGATTAACCCCTGGGGCGCCGGAATGCCTATTTAAAGTTATGACGTACCGGTACGTCCTTGGTCCTTAAGGACTCGGGAAATAGGGCGTACCGGTACGTCCTATGTCCTTAAGGGGTTAAACACAATAAAGCACACAGCCCTATAGGACAGGTATATTGCGGACATGCTAGCGGCGATCTAGCAGTGCATGTCCGCATCTCTATAACCTAAAATGAGGGGACAGAATCCCTTTAAAGGAAACCTGTCACCAGTATTTTGCGTATAGAGCTGAGGACATGGGTTACTAGATGGCTGCTAGCACATCCGCAATACCCAGTCCCCATAGCTCTGTGTGCTTTTATTGTGTAAAAAAAAAAAGATTTGATACATATGCAAATTAACCTGAGATGAGTCCTGTACGTGAGATGAGTCAGGGACAGGACTCATCTCAGGTTAATTTGCATATGTATCAAATCGTTGGTTTTTTTACACAATAAAAGCACACAGAGCTATAGGGACAGGGTATTGCGGATGTGCTGGCAGCCATCTAGCAACCCATGTCCTCAGCTCTATACACAAAATCCCGGTGACAGATTCCCTTTAATTAGGGGGATTTTAGTTAATGCAAGGCCACAAGCAGATATGAATAAAAAGATTGTAGAAAATGTGGATCAGTTCTCCGGTCACCTTAGTGCACTGTGAGCACTGTCTGTGCACCTAACCAAAGAATTTATCATCTGAAAAAAATGAGCCGGTAAAATGTATGTTTTAGATGTTAAAAGGTTATCTACTCCCCTTCGCTAAATTGCTGTTCTCATTTACTCGAATCATGTCCTGTGAAAACCAGCCGTTAGCACTCCATTTTAAATCGACCTTTAGTTTTGCTACTGGAACACGGTGATCAGTCAGATACAAAAATTCATATTGTATAAATGTATTTCCTTCAGACTGCTTTGAATGGAATTGACATTTTAAGAACAGATGTCTATGTATCTGCAATACAGTTGTCTAGCCCACTTCTTTGGAGCTACTCAGGGCAATATGTAACAGTGTGCGAGGATGCAGCTATCTGACTTTGCACCATAGTATCTGTCATTGTGAATTTGTGGTGCCGGGTATAAAGGAGCAGATCGGTTTTCATTGTAGCTCTGTTATCGTTGCCTTTAGCTATATTTTAGTGTAGTATGCACTCGCTGTGCTCTTTTGGACAGCTTCTCAATGCTGCAATCCTATATTATTACTGTACTCTCTGAATGCAGAAGGGAGGATTGATATCATCATGCCATTGCATGACACGTGATGCAGAATTTTGTGCTTTAATTGCTAGATTGAAGGGGAACCTACAGATCTTCCATTTGGGTTTTGTGTGGCATTTACTTTGTGTCACGTACAGTATACAATGTAGCCTATTGTGTGAGCCGAGTCCTGCACAAGGCTGAGAACCGTGACAATTCAGCTGTCCTGGAGCTTTAGGACCCTTCGCTCTCAAGCAAAACAGAAGGCTTGTTGAGAATCTATACAGTATTTTACAGAATTTTGCTGAACATTTACTAATAAATAAGTCACAACTGCAACATTGGAATTTGGAAGTGGTGGATTTTTTTATATTATGTAACATGATCCCAACTCCCTTATAGTCTTGACACTATGTTGGATCTAATAGTCAAGCTTCGCAGGTTGAATGCTAGGTTTATTCCCGCATGTAATAATTAGTTTTGAAATGTACTGTTTACTAGAGAGTACAAACTATTGGGGGAGGTGTAAAATCTCTAGTTTTCAGGATTGCTATAGAGTTCTAATAGTGGCTTATATTGCAGCATGCTGCATGGTGTATGATGATATAGAGTGCCTTTGGTGGAGAATACATTATTAGTCTAAATAAGCCTCTTTTCACAATGCATTTCCACTATACTTTGGACACATAAATATCCAGAGGTATATCACATAAAGCTCTAATGAATGCAGTATAATGTGTGCGGATGCATTCATTATTCAGAGATCACTAGTGTAAAAAAAACGTATGACTTTTTTTGTAGTGGTCTACTGTATAAGAAAGCATACCAGTTTACCGTACTTCTTCCTAAGCAGTAAAAAAAGGTGGGTCAGAGTAAAGGCCATTTCCCACTAAATCCAGATTCAAAATTCACAGTTTCTACATTGACTTTAATGTTGAAAGCTCCACCTTGTGCACAGTGTAAAAATGGTGGAGGTTTTTTTCAGTAGCTGATTTGAAAAAGTGCTTGAGAAGTGACATGTTACTTCTTGGAAGCAGATTTGATTGTGGTTTTCATAGAAGTCAATGGGAAAGCAGAGAAACTTCAACCAAATACTCTTCTAATACTCTTGTAAAAACTACTCTAAAACCTCCCACCAAATTACACATCTGCCTCCAAAAATGACCTATTTTCAGCTAGTAATCTGCTACTAATTTGCCACTGATCTGCCACAGATTTTGCTGTGTGAACTTAGCCTGAGACTTCATCTAACAAGTTCTATACAATGAGACAACTTATATGGATCATAGACTCCTTCCCCTCTTCAGCACATACTCTACAGCAATAATCTTCTGCCCTCTATGTATCTGACTTACTAAATGTATTTGTATTTAACTGTCAACATTGTGTTAATTCGCGTAATAGCCAAACGAAACAGCAAAGACTAATGAACCTGTGTAAAGTTCATTCAGCTCTGTTTGCTTTTCATTTGATTCTCCTAAATGTACAGTAGCCTTCGGCCTGACTTTATGAACAGAGTAACTTTTCATACAAAAATATGTACATGATTTTGGTTCCCTAGTTTCCAAGTTGGCTCTTTAAGCGTCTGCCAGTGAACTTCTTGATTAAACACTGCATCCTCAGATTTATGAAACACTATAAAGTTCCCTTCTCCTCTACTTTTTTTGGAAATGGAAGTTTGCCACAGTCAATTTAAACTCACAGAATCCAAAGGAGTTTTTTCGGAAGATGCTGCTTTGAAAGTGAAGATCACGTAATTCAAAGTGCAAACCCAAAACCAGGAATTACACTCCCTGCATCTAAAAAGTAAATTCTGTATACCATTTCCAGTATATTGCACAAAAAGAAAAAAAAAGAAAAAACATTTTATTGATCTTTAAAAATACAAGTATATTAGAGCAGATCAACTCGTACATATGAGTTCAACTTCTCTATCCATAGCATCTGCTGCAAGTAAATGGTGGTTTTCCATGTTGCCGATGTGGTTCAGAGTGTTCTGCATAATCTTGTTGATTCCGTCATAGCAGAAGCCACTCGGCTGTAGTTTATAGAGGGGATCTTGAGGCCCTACATTTGTCTTGTAGGGTTGAAAGAGCAGCGTTACATACCCTTGCTGAAGATGCATCTCTGGTTGGATGCCTCCACATTATGCCTACACTAAATTCTAGAACTGCGCCCTTTAGTATAACAGACACTGTTGTTATTGCAAAGCCTCTGGATAACACTGGAATACATGGGAGCCGAGATACACATAATAGAATATGCATGTCTTGGTTGTATCCAGTCCAAATAGTGGGAGATACAGGGAGTGCAGAATTATTAGGCAAGTTGTATTTTTGAGGATTAATTTTATTATTGAACAACAACCATGTTCTCAATGAACCCAAAAAACTCATTAATATCAAAGCTGAATATTTTTGGAAGTAGTTTTTAGTTTGTTTTTAGTTTTAGCTATTTTAGGGGGATATCTGTGTGTGCAGGTGACTATTACTGTGCATAATTATTAGGCAACTTAACAAAAAACAAATATATACCCATTTCAATTATTTATTTTTACCAGTGAAACCAATATAACATCTCAACATTCACAAATATACATTTCTGACATTCAAAAACAAAACAAAAACAAATCAGTGACCAATATAGCCACCTTTCTTTGCAAGGACACTCAAAAGCCTGCCATCCATGGATTCTGTCAGTGTTTTGATCTGTTCACCATCAACATTGCGTGCAGCAGCAACCACAGCCTCCCAGACACTGTTCAGAGAGGTGTACTGTTTTCCCTCCTTGTAAATCTCACATTTGATGATGGACCACAGGTTCTCAATGGGGTTCAGATCAGGTGAACAAGGAGGCCATGTCATTAGATTTTCTTCTTTTATACCCTTTCTTGCCAGCCACGCTGTGGAGTACTTGGACACGTGTGATGGAGCATTGTCCTGCATGAAAATCATGTTTTTCTTGAAGGATGCAGACTTCTTCCTGTACCACTGCTTGAAGAAGGTGTCTTCCAGAAACTGGCAGTAGGACTGGGAGTTGAGCTTGACTCCATCCTCAACCCGAAAATGCCCCACAAGCTCATCTTTGATGATACCAGCCCAAACCAGTACTCCACCTCCACCTTGCTGGCGTCTGAGTCGGACTGGAGCTCTCTGCCCTTTACCAATCCAGCCACGGGCCCATCCATCTGGCCCATCAAGACTCACTCTCATTTCATCAGTCCATAAAACCTTAGAAAAATCAGTCTTGAGATATTTCTTGGCCCAGTCTTGACGTTTCAGCTTGTGTGTCTTGTTCAGTGGTGGTCGTCTTTCAGCCTTTCTTACCTTGGCCATGTCTCTGAGTATTGCACACCTTGTGCTTTTGGGCACTCCAGTGATGTTGCAGTTCTGAAATATGGCCAAACTGGTGGCAAGTGGCATCTTGGCAGCTGCACGCTTGACTTTTCTCAGTTCATGGGCAGTTATTTTGCGCCTTGGTTTTTCCACACGCTTCTTGCGACCCTGTTGACTATTTTGAATGAAACGCTTGATTGTTCGATGATCACGCTTCAGAAGCTTTGCAATTTTAAGAGTGCTGCATCCCTCTGCAAGATATCTCACTATTTTTGACTTTTCTGAGCCTGTCAAGTCCTTCTTTTGACCCATTTTGCCAAAGGAAAGGAAGTTGCCTAATAATTATGCACACCTAATATAGGGTGTTGATGTCATTAGACCACACCCCTTCTCATTACAGAGATGCACATCACCTAATATGCTTAATTGGTAGTAGGCTTTCGAGCCTATACAGCTTGGAGTAAGACAACATGCATAAAGAGGATGATGTGGTCAAAATACTCATTTGCCTAATAATTCTGCACTCCCTGTATGTGTAAAGAAATATTATAAATGAATCATTATGAAGGCATGGTCTTAGTGTATTCAGTGCTCACAAACTGGAGAACATCCCTCGGCACAAGGAACCAGCCAGAGGATCCAGGTTGTTGCAGGTTATTGATGATTTATTGAGCAGAATAAAACAATGCGTTTTGGGGAGTTATCTCCCCTTCATCAGGTAAAAACTGCATATACAGTGCCTTGCAAACGTATTCACCCCCTTGACTGTTTTGGTATTTTGGTGCTTTACAACCTGGAATTAACATAGATTGTTTGAGGATTTGCATCATTTAATTTACAGAACATGCCCACAACTTTGAAGATTTTTTTAAATTTTTTTTTTATTATTGTGAAGCAAACAACATATAGGACAAAATAACAGAAAAAGTAAATGTGCATAACTATTCACCCCACTAAAGTCAATACTTTGTAGAGCCACCTTTTGCGGCAATCACAGCTCCAAGTCGCTTTAGATAAGTCTCTATGAGCTTGCCACATCTTACCACTGGGATATTTGCCCATTCCTCTTTGCAAAACTGCTCCAGCTCCTTCAAGTTGGATGGTTTGCACTTGTGAACAGCAATCTTTAAAGGGATTCTGTCACCAGGTTTCACCCATGTCAGCTAAACATATGCTGATGTTCAGGGCCTCATCAGGATTCCTAATGTGGGCTTCTAAATGTGATCCGTAGCCTTATTTTGCTAAAAAATAGAGGATTAGGAGGCGGTGCAGTAGTCTGGAAAGGAATCCTGATAATGCCCTGAACATCAGCATCTGTTTAGCTGACAGGGGTGAAACCTGGTGACAGAATCCCTTTAAGTCTGACCACAGATTTTCTATTGGATTGAGATCTGGGCTTTGACTAGGCCATTCCCACACATTTCCATGTTTCCCCTAAACCACTCAAGTGGTGCTTTAGCAGTGTGTTTGGGGTCATTGTCCTGCTGGAAGGTGAACCTCCATCCTAGCCTCAAATCACGCACAGAGTGGTACAGGTTTTGCTCAAGAATATCCCTGTATTTAGCACCATCCATCTTTCCCTCAACTCTGACCAGTTTCCCAGTCCCGGCTGCTGAAAAACATCCCCACAGCATGATGCTGTCACCACCATGTTTCACTGTGGGGATGGTGTTCTTTGGGTGATGTGATGTGTTGGGTTTGCGCCAGACATAGCGTTTTCTTTGATCGCCGAAAAGTTCAATTTTAGTCTCATCAGACCATACATTTTAGGAGTCTCCCACATGGCTCAAACTCACAATGTGCCTTTTTGTTTTTAGCTGAAAGTAATGGTTTTCTTCTGGCCACTCTGCCATAAAGCCCAACTCTATGGAGCGTACGGCTTATTGTCGTCCAATGTACAGATACTCCAGTCTCTGCTGTGGAACCCTGCAGCTCCTCCGTGGTTACCTTAGGTCTCTGTGCTGCCTCTCTGATTAATGCCCTCCTTGCCCGGTCCGTGATTTTTGGTGGGCGGCCGTCTCTTGGCAGGTTTGCTGTTGTGCCATGTTCTTTCCATTTGGTTATGATAGATTTGATGGTGCTCCTGGGGATCATCAAAGATTTGGATATTTTTTTTATAACCTAACCCTGACTTGTACTTGTCAATAACATTGTCCCTTACTTGTTTGGAGAGTCCTGTGGTCTTCATGGCAGTGTTTGGTTAGTGATGCCTCTTGCTTAGGTGTTGCAGTCTCTGGTGCCAAAAAAGGTGTGTATATGTAATTACAGCCATGTGACACTTAGATTGCACACAGGTGGACATCATTTCACTAATTATGTGACTTCTGAAGATAAGTGGTTGCACCAGAGCTTTTTATGGGCTTCCTAACAATAGTTTTATTTATATATTTTTCTCATTTCAATTCACCAACATAGACAATTGTGTTCTGATCCATCACATAAAATTCAGATTAGCAAAACATTGAACTTAAGGCTGTAATGTAACAAAATACGAAAAAAGTCAAGGGGGTGAAAACTTTTGCAAGGCACTGTGTTTAGTGTATTCAGTGGCCTTCTAGACTATTACCGGAATTAGTGTTTTTGCTTTTTTATTAGAAACCTATTAATTATATTCAATTTGGAGGAAAAATACAATTGATATGAAATACTATTTAATTACAGAATAAACAAGTGACTTCCATGTGATAACAGTTTATTGCTAGGTCGTTACTTTTTTAAACAGACTTTTGGATAACCTTTTTAAGTGTAATTAGAGATCTCTTGAAAGAAATCCGTAGGCATGGTGAACATGACAAAGATGTGTTTTCTTTTTTTTTTTTTGTTCTTCTGTGTGTAAAGATTCAATAAAACTAAGCAGATATCTTAATAATGATGAGGAACTAAACATAAATTATATTAAAAGCCATAGAACGGTACATCTTGTACAACTATATTGATAAAGCTTTATTTGCAATAAAACTTGAAAACCATTTAATTGTCTTTATGGGCATTTACAGTAGGCCCTTGGGTATCCATTCTCTGGGACAGGTAGTATAAGCTTTACCTGGCCCATGCTTCTGCTTCTTGCTTGAGAAATGGCATTGATGGCATCTACAGCTTATTCCTTCAACTTCCATATGAGTTATGGATTTGTAAAGATGAACATGCAACTTGAAGGGGAAATTCTCAGTTAAATGCACATTATTGGCTACTTAATTAAAGAGGTTGTCCAGAAGCAAAAAAAAACATTTTGTTTATGAAATGTAAAAACATTATTGTTGAAATTTGCATGGATAATTCTATTTCAGATCTCTTCTCCTGGCAGCTTCCCTTCCACATTCATTCCGACACAGGCAGGAACCCTCTTCCCACCCTTCTTTATGTGTCGGTAAAATGCTTGAAAGGGGCTGGGTATTTTTGAACTGCATTTATATGTTTATTGTAATATATCCTGTTCATTACAATATAGCTGCGCTGCACTTTGGAAAGGGTTACTGCACAGCCAGTTAATACTGAGAGACTTTATAACTTTCTACCTGTGCAAAGATTTGGCGGCAGAAAACAGACACACTGACCTTCCGAGTGTCTGGTTTAGCTTTGCTATTTATGCTTGTTTATGTCTGGAAAAAAAACTGCTGATTCATTCCCATAGACTTGCATACGAGTCTATGATAGAAAGATATTGTAACAATGTTTTTATTTAGGCTGTGCTTTTCCACTCCACCCTTCCACTTGAAGGTTCTAGTTCAGCTAGAAACTGTACATGAGGAGAGCATTCAGAGCCCTTACAGATAGTGACCAGAGAGTGCCAGTCTTCAGATAGAGGCCAGTGTTTGGTAGAAAAGACTCTGCCAGACTGCATGAGCAGGGACAGGGCAAAGTATTTTTGTGCCCTAGGCAGAGCAGGCATATTACACCATCCCCCCTGCCACATAAGAAGACACCAGTTTTACTATATGGCACATAGTAAGTTTGGAACTGTTACAGATTTTGCAAATTAGATCACAAATGTATACAGACTCCATATCAGCCCCCTAATTTATACAGGCCACTGTCATCCTGCTGCTGTGCTTCCCCATGCGCACAAACACTTTACCTTTAAAAAATAACAGTGCCATACAGATACCCCATAGTAATACTGCTCACAGACTGCCCTTATTAGTAATAGTGCCCCCAATAGTGATAATACTCCCCGTGTGCCCCCCAGTAGTTGCAATGCCTACATATTGTGCCTAATAATAATAATGCCCTTACAGTATCCCAGTAGTAATAATATAATCATAGTCCTCTCAGTATTTATAAAGCCCGTTGTGCAGTGCCCCATGTGGTTCTAATGCCCCCTGCAATTATAAATCCACTGTAATACTCTTACTATAATATTATAAAGTCCTCCGTAGTGCTAATATATAATGATCCCCCCCATAGTTCCAGTATATAATGGTCCTCTGTCCCCCCCATAATGCCAGTATATCTAGACCCCCATAGTAGCAGTAAATATATATAATGTCCCCTGTAGTGCAAGTATATAATGCTCCCCCTGTAGTGCAAGTATTTAATGATCCCCCAATAGTGCAAGCATATAATGCTCCCCCTGTGCATGAGTATCCAAAAGAAGATGATGAAATGGAAATGCTGAGTCACAGACCCCGGGTTACCAGCCTTTGGCCAGGGAACCAGCCATCTGAGAGAGAAAAAGAGGTAGAGCTAGCTCAGGCCTTTCCTCAGCAAGAAACCTTCTTCTGCCAGGGAAGAGACTGGAGAAGCCGTCTCAGTGCCTTGCCTGTATTGTTTTGCACTACTGTTCCTCCAATATAAAAGAAAACTGGTTTACTGCAAACCCTGACTCTCTAGACGTATTCATCGGGGTGCTTTATGTCTTACCATCCCATCCGGAGAACAGCAACACCTGGTGACACCTCAAGGGAGTCCAGGGACCCCGCATAGCGTTGGGGCCACCGAAAAACCCTGCCTCTGCACTTTATCCCTTACAACTGATTCAGGCAGCCAGCTCCCTTCAAGCATGTCACTGGCAAAGAGATAATTGGGAGAACTCTTAATGTGTTGGAAGGAATGCAGGGACCATGAAAGCGCATCAAAGTGGCAATAAAGTACTTTAGTAATTAGTGATTTCATAAACATTAAAACATATCTGGGCCACTGACTCAACTCTGTCCCCTTCACTCCATAGCGCCAGTTCACTTGGTCATAACTTACTGTTCAAACATCTATTTTTTTTAATAATCAGATCATTTGTCTTAGTTTCCATAAGGATGTATTACAGAAAGTAGAAACATCATACATTAAAGTTGCATCAAGAAGTAAGTCTTAACATAAGCAGTGTTACATGTAAATTGACATACATATTCTAATTGCATATAGTACCCCTCTCTGAACCCATAACTTTCACCCCCTCCACAACCCCCCCATTCTGGTATCAGCTGTACCTTTACCCCATAATATTATTCGACCGCACAAACGCCTGCCACGGCTCCCATAATTTCTCATATTTGAGGGGACATCCTCTTTTCTGGAAGACAGCCTTTTCATATTCATATGTTATTAACCTTACTCTTAAATTGCTCAACTGTTGGAGCGTCAGCTTGTATCCAGTGTAGAGCTATTAACTTCCTAGCTACATATAAAAATCGACCTATAGCCACTTTGAGCATGTTTTCAGTTTTCAACTCTGACACATATCCCAAAATCTATACCTTAGGATCCTGTAGTATATGTACTGAGAAAGCTCTCTGCAGGACATCAAGTACCTCTCTCCAGAATACAGTTAATGCCGTACATTGCCGTAGCATACTGTATGTATTGGATCCGCAGATTCCATAGAACACGAGGACATTTAGCATCAGATCTGAAGCCCATCCATTGTAAAAAAAAAAAAACGGAGTCTTGTACACTCTATGGATAATAAATAATTGTGAGAGCTTTCCACTTTCACTCAAGGCACCACTTCTAGTATATCAGACCATTGTTCCTTCGAAATTGCACCCACATCTTGTTCCCATTTGTGCATCCTGGTCAATGGATGAGACTCTAAGAATTTGTCAAGCAACAACTGGTATACCAGGGATATCATCTCTCTCCTCCTGAAACTATAAGATGTAACGCTGTATCCTGCTGTGACACCACAGTGCCGTTCTTAATCACAGTGTTGTAAGCATGCCTCATTTGCAGGTATTTATTGATAAATATAACCTGTAGGAATGCCATAAATGTCCTGCAAGCCAGTTAAGGACCTAAATACTCCAACCTCTAGAAGATGTCCCATTCTTGTCACCCCTTTCTCCTTCCATTCGTCAAACCCTGCCAGAGAAACAAATTCAGTCAAGGCTGGATTGTGCCATAGTGGGGCATACTCCGTGATTCCAGTAACCCCTCTCAAGTGTTTGATATTTTGCCAAACTAAATACCTTGTACGCCGTATGGGAGTTTTTGATCTCTCCGATCTCACATCTAACCCCTCCAATAGTATCATTAAATCCCATCCTTTCAGATGAGACCTAAGAATCTGAATAGTCATATCTGTGGCCCCCAATTCTAGCCATCCTTTAAAGTGCTGACTCTGGGCCGCCAGATAGTACACCCAAGGATTAGGAACTGCTAGGCCCCCCCTCCGTTTTAGAATGTTGCAGGGTCTCGAGCTTTATTCTGGGTTGTTCCTTATGCCATATCAAGTCCCTGAATACCGAATTAATCTTGTTAACCCTGTCCATTGGCAGCCAGACCGGGGCATTGTGAAGAATATATAAAAGTTGCGTCATCAAAACCATCTTAAGAATGTTCCTCCTACCCACCACTGATAAGTAGAGTTTACACCAGGCCTTAATTTTATTGCAGAATTTAGTTAGTAGCGGAGTAAGATTCAATTCTTCAAAGTCCTTGATTCTAGGAGATATGTTAATACCCAAATATTTAAAGGTCTCTACACATGGAATTATCACTTGCGATCTTGGTTGTTCAAACATATTTTTTATTATCATAAAGCAAAATAAATATATGGCGGCAAGGCCTGAAACTATTATATATCTTTTTTGCAGAGGAGGACAACTTTATATTTTATTGTTATTCTTATTGCTTTGTTATCTTAGTTTTACACTTTCAGTTTGTTTAGAGAAATATCTTACTATTAAGGTTTGCCAAGTTTTCTTATCAACTGTAGCTTTACAAGAGCATATTTATGACTTTGTTAGAAACAAGTATGGAGAAGTCATAATTCTGAGCTCAACTTGGGAACATATCCTTGTTGCAGTCAAGTTTTTTGAACCATTCTATAAACATTCCCATTTGCATTGATAATGAATGTTATACATGACATCAGTGAATTCAGGATGGTTACATAAGAGAATTCTCATAATTGTACCATACCTTTAATGAGATGAAGCATGAATGGACCCTGTATGGTGAGGACCAGTTTTAGGGGTGGCGAGCTAGGCATTTGCCCAGGGCCTGAATTTCTAGAGGGACTTCATGGACTGGACCCCCAAAAACAAGGTGTAAACATTGGCAGTTTTGGGCCAGTATGAACTTTATTAACTCCTTCACTGCTATAGTTCTCAGCAGAGACATTAACATTTAGGCATTATATGTCAGTATTATATGATCACTGAATGCCAATATTGAGTGGGTATTTATGGAAGTGTTATTTGACACTGTATGGCAATACTGTATGAACTGCCAGATAAAAAAAAAATCATATCCATATCTAGAAATTACATGAGAACCTGTCTATAAATAGTGGTCTTAGGGGCGCTTTTTTACTTTCTGCCATGGGCTTTATTTTCTATGCGACTCTTGAGTATGGCCGCATATTGAGTGGTTATGAATCTGCACTGCACACCATATGGCACCATATTCTACCATTAGTAGGTACTGTAAACCAGCAATAGAGCACAAAACCCATTGGTTTAATCCTGTCTCTATTTCTTCTAGCACACAAATCAGTTAATCTCTATATTTACTTATGTCTACTAAACAGTTTCCAGAACATGTAGTTTGGGATTTTCTTGCAGTATTTTGGTTGGAACATGTTTGGAAATCATTATTAAACTAACTGCCTAGAGAGTTTCCAGTTTCTAAGTTGCTTTCAATTTGCTATTGACCAGGTGGCTGTATACCTCTTACTTTTGATGAAATAGCAGTTTCTGCCATCTTTCATTTGGCAGGAGCATGTATCATGTGAGGAAACCGTCCCAGCAATAAGTAATTTAATAGTCCACCAGCTCCTCTGATATGCTTTCAGATTATCCACCAGTGAAACTGGACAATTTTGATTAATGACTGCGTTGTTACTCATTTAAGGATGTGGTATTATACTACACGGCTCTTTCCAAGAATATTTCTACACTGAGGTTTGCGGAGAAAATTTACATACATAGTAGAAGACATTAGTAGCTCTTATACAACACTTCTGTAATATTCTTTATGGATCTCAAGGGTTAAACTTCTACTTCCTGAATTTGAAGGTGATGATCAAGACGTCTTTGCTATGTATGCATATAATGTATGTCATCCAAGCAATTATAATTCTGAAATTGGAGTAAAATATACAAATGTAAGGTTTGAATCTCATTTGTGTTGTGACTTCCCTTCATAATGGAAGCCACAACAATCTGTTAGATCATATAATGGATATCACTGGCACCCAACAAATCCTATTGACCAATAATCATCAATTTCTAGTACTGTGTCGATGCTTTAATCTGGAAAAAAAAATGCATGCATGCAGTGGTATTAGTCCCTTTTAATTTGATGGAAGATCCGTACTGAGCCTCCAATACAGATGTGAACAGGGCTTAATTTGTACCTATAAGAATAGAGAAACATATCCTAACTAAGTATGTATAAGCCCATTGCGGTATGCCAGACCTAACAGGGGAATTATACGTGCGGTCACGGTGTGAGCAATAGGTGGGCCGAGGTAAATACAGTTCTGGTTACTCACGGTTAAGTCATCCCTGAGCAGGCTCGAATAAGTGAAGAGGAGAACAGCACAAGGATTCTCTGGGGCACACTCTGGTGTAAGGGACACAGGCCAGATGGTGGTTCGAGGTGCCCTTGATGGTCTGTATTAATGTGCCTATGGCAAGGTCCCTTGTAGTCGTGACGCCACTACCTTTTGTATGGAGGTACAACCATTTACTGTAGTGTTAATTGAGGAACTTGAGGCTGAGACAAGGAGGATGAAATCCAGGGTGGAACTTTACTGAAGATAAATCCTGGTAACAGTACATCCAAGTAATAACAGTTTCTTGGTACAGCCAGATATTAAATACAGTCTCCAATGCATATGGGGGGGAAGGAGGATGCAAGTCCTTAGTGGAAACTCTTTGTAATGAATATGAAAGCTACTGCATCAGACTAGGCTTATAAAATATAAAAGTCTTACACTGGTAAAAACTCCGGCCTTATTCTAACCTTGGTTGAAGGTGCTTTTCTAAATCCTTGAACTTCTATTCCAATGTTGTTCTGACAGTTGGCCTAGACTGTCCTCAGAGTTTTAACTGGCGGTGTGGATGCCTGACGCTGTCTCCTACACCTGGTACAAAGGTGCCTAGTACGCCCTCAAGTAATGGCTGTCTTACTGATCCTTTGTCCTGAATAAATTGTAGTAATCCCTTGAATACTTGGCTGAATGCAGCTTGGACACTGGTCACTCCGGAGGAGCGATCTATAGGAGTGGATTGCTCACCTCTAGGTAGAATAGTTGCAGGCTTGAAAACCCTGGACTGTGGAGCCGACAGGGACAGAGCAGAGAGGCAGTGAATAGGCCTCTCTCCAGCTATACAGCTACATTGCTGCTGCTTTCTGACTAAACTCATGGGAGAACTGAACTGTTCTAGAATGAACTCTGAACTGAGCTGAACTGCCTAACTAGGTCTGAGCTAAGCTATATATATATATATATATATATATTTGTTAGGGGACAATCAGTGAAGGAATTAAAGTGGCCGCTGTCAGATTCATGGACATGGAATCCGTCCTCCAAATGACACTGCAGGATGGACTGTGTGAGAATACAGATCAGAAGCCCTATGTAAACTCCAGTCTCTGCCAGTATCAGCTGTGAAGCTCTATTTTATGTGCAAATGACAGCTGAGATTAGCGCTCAGCTGTGTCCGTGTGTTTCGGAGCTCTCCTCGGGTCGTACTCACAAGCTGAAGAGTAGGGAGGAGTGTCATTAGAAAACCATTCAGCTTGTGTGTTCGAGGTTACGTGACTTCAGCTATTTTCTGAGGCACAGTGCTCACAGTGCTCATACAGGCAGAGAATGGAGCCTGCAAAGTGATCGTGCTCTGCATTCTCACACAGGCCGTCCTGCATGGCATAAGGAGGATGGATTCCATGCCCAGAAATCTGACGGTGGCCATTTTAACTCCTTCACTGATTATCCCCTAGACAAAATGAGCCATTATAAATAATTAAAGGTGTTTAAGAGTTTATTTTAAAAAAAAACAAGTTTTTAGTAATAGTCCTGGAGAACCCATTTAAAAGGGCACTTGTTTGTAATTTAAGCACGCAATATGTTAAATGTACTTATGTGATCTACTCTATCACTGTAAAGCAGCTAGTCTCATTGAAAACCTGGCTAATATTCTTTTGCTATTATTCTGAGGTCAACATACACAGTACCACTCACTTTTCCATGTGTTTCTAGAGGCTACGATTAAACTGAGAGTGTTATACAACGAATTCATTCCTGCTACGCGACCACATTCAGTATTCATCCACATTCATCAGTTTGCTTTTGGCCTCTAGTTGGCACAGGCAGTCGGCTGCAAACACATTGCTTCATTATGCTTTTAATCAACAATCTAAACAGAAATATAAGCCAGAAAGAGTGTTTACACAATCGCAGCAGCGCACAAATATGTAAGAAGGGATATTTAATGCTCTTTGTTATGATAATTCAGTCTACTGTACATGCATTTAGCTAAAACGATGCTGTCTGGTGCGGTGAGTATTTTTGCTAGTTATTCACTAAAAAAGTATTCTTTCCTTTGCCTGTTTGTTTCAGAATGTTTAGGAAAGAATGCTTAAACTTGACCGTTAATCTTTGCGTTTTGTAAGATGGAAATGCATGGTGAGAGGGAGTTGTTAGCACCCCTGTGATTCAGTGCGGCTTCTCTTGTCTGAATCCCACACTTTGCTGGCTCAGATATAAATTAAAGGCCATCCCTCCCAACTGTCTGAGTCTAAACTAGTAAGTGGGAAATATGTCTGGGTCTTTCATCTGCTGAGCAGGAAGAGGTGTTATATAGCCTAGAAAACAATTTAGTATTTTAGTAAGTTGCAAAAATCAGTTGGCTCGCCAGTGCATCAGTGTATCAAGCAAAAATAAGCTCCAAGCTTCCAGGAGACAACTCCAGTTGAAGAACACTTTGGAACCAAGCACTTGCCTAGTTGATCTTATTGATGATATGTCCTGTGTGTGCTAATAACATTTACATATGTTCTGCAAAGATTGAGAATAGTTTTCTCTGGTGGGCCCAATAAACCCCCGCCTGGCACCATTTATAAGATAGCTAAAGTGGTACAGACATGTAGTATAGTGTACTCTGATTCCACATCTATAAATCGCTGTGGCTGGAATCTTTACAGTGCATCTGATGGATCCTGGGATGTCTCTTCGGTTTGTACACTGAAAAGCTGATTTTTCAACTCAGCGCTGTAGATATTATAACCTTTGGTTTTCTCATAATTTATTAGTATTACCTCAAATATGCTGTTAAACTAGAAGCCAGTGTATAGTACAAACATCTTAAATCCTGGATCTAAATAGCTGAGGAAATTGTAATGTGCCAGGAAAGTCATTCCCAGTCAAAGGAAACCACAGTAATATCCTTGATAACAAGTGTCTATTCAGTGACTGGGTGAAAAGTAGCAAAGCAGAAACCAAACAAGTAACGAATTAATCATAGATGTAATGCAAAGTCTGAGAGGCTCCTATAATTGTTACTCGTGCCCTTGTATGTGAGTGCTATTTCATCAATTTCATGTTAAAGTGAAACAATCCCATGGGAATGAACGTGTTGGTGTTTGAAGTATATAAGGAAAATCATTAGAAAAGATCGTTTTCCGTTGTGTTCATGTGTGACAATCTGCAGAAATGTGTTAAATAGGATTAGTAGATAAAAATACATTAATAATTTGTCAAACTCCCTATTTCCATAACATCATTTTATTGTTTACTGCATTTGTAAATTTTTTTTTTTTTTTTATTTTGTTGACATCTAACCACGGCAATCATGAGGCAATTATACTGTAAAGTAACCCTCCTCCAGAAAACCTGTAAGTACCTATCTTGAAACATGACTTAAGAAAATCAGCCACAACAGAGACACCCGCCTGTACACAACACTGTTTCAGAGTAGGCTACAGAGTTGGCTGAGTAAGTGCCTTTAAAACAGCTCTTGGACGGTACTGTATGTTTTTTGGAGAACCAGCTGGTGATGTCTAAGTATGTTCCAAGAGCTGATTCAATTATATATCACCCAGCCAATGGATCCATACAAGCTTCAAGTTGTATGAAGCCATAATACAGCTGCCAAAGATTATTATAGGCCCAATACAGTACCTCTGCCTCCAGTCTCTTGTGTATGAAACCGACAGAAATTGTTTTTGTCATTTTCCATCAAATGTTAGGAATTCTAGAATATAGTGCAGAACGGAAGCACCATAGATAGCTTACTGTGGAGTATTACAGAACTATAGGGGTTTCTTATGGCAACATATCTGAAGCCTTAGGACACAAGTGTTTTACAGAAACATATAACTGCAATGTGAGACTTTTATGGGGCCCTAACGTACCTCTTTGCATTTCTTACTGTAAATGTAATGAAATAACTTGGACAGAGAGCACCAGTTCTACCATTACTAGAATTATACATGTTGTTTGTCCCGATAAGTCGTGCACCAAGCATGCATTAGTATATACCTGTAATAGTAATGTCTTTTTAATTATATTTTTATCTTTTTAAAGCACTATGTCAAACATAGTTAAGGGGGTTGTCCAAGTTATTTTTATTTATGACTTATACTCAGGATAGGTCATCGATATCAGATTGGCAGGATTCCGACACCCAGCACCCCCACCGATCAGCTGGTTGAAGAGAAGGCTGTGCCTGCGCAGCCTTACCTTCATTGTTTACCTGTTCTGCATCGCAGTAGCTGCAAGCGGGTGTAATTACAAGCCGTCCAGGCTTGGACTGGCCCACAGGGGTACAGGTGAAAGCCTCGGTAGTCCCCTGAGCAAAGTGGGCCCCTAGTACCCCATCACCTGCACATGTGGCACATGACACAATAAACTGACTGCACTACTTATAGATAGGCTGCATAGAGAATCTCAACCAACCTATATTCATATAAAACTGGGTAGCTTATATGACAGACTTTCTTGTTTATTATTATTATAGATGTTTCAGATGGCAGAGATGACTTGTAGGTACAGGTGCCGGCTAGCCAGTATCCTTTTTTCCCAGGGACCTACCTTCTCGAATGTGCAGCAGCGACCCCCATAATTAATCATCTTCTAGCATTTTGCCTCTGTCTACCTGTCACAGTGGGGAGTGAGGGAAACCCCCCACCGTACAATGTAGGGAATTTGGGAATTTGGCCCTCAGATAGCATCCACGAAAGGAGCAAGCTCCTTCACATACAAAGGCAGACATAAAAAAGATCTCAGTCTCACATCAACAGTATATGAAGGGACCTGAGACGACACCCAGCTCCACCTTGCTCACACCTTAATCCCGTGCACACCGGAAAGGAAGGGCAACAGCCTTAAAGGGAAAGTACTCATGCATGCAATACAACAACACATTGCCACCGGCAACCAGCATGCGCGGCGAAAGTGTCACAGCAAACTACCAAGCTGTGACACTGGGAAAAACTCCACACTGAACACAGGGGGGAAGGGGAACAGTAACTGGGCCTGGAAACTAAGGAAGGAACAGGTCACCTCCTAAACAACCCTAATCAGGGCCCTAACTACCTATCAATATGAATAGACCTTGAAGGTAGGAATATTCATGTGCCGGATACCTAGGCCCTGATTTTTTTCCTATAAGCCCCTGGAAAAAGGTTAGGACCAGAGACAACCCATTCCTCCCCAGATGGACGAATGGAAGTCTCTGACACAGGCCCAGATACAAACAACAGGGAATATACAAACAAACTCGACACCTAACTTCTGTAGAGAAGGACGAGCAAGAACACCAAAGACTACCTCACACCAGCTCAGCCAAACCCAAATGAAGCTGGTGTGAGGTCGTCTCTGGTGTTCCTGCTTGTCCATCTCTACAGAAGTTAAGTGTCACGTTTGTTTGTGTTTGTATATTCCCTGTACGTATCTGGGCCTGAGGCAGAGACTTCCATTTGTCCATCTGGGGAGGGGGGGGGAATGGATTGTCTCTGGTCCTAACCTTTTTCCAGGGCCTTATAGGGAAATCAGAGCCTAGGGTTGTTTAGGAGGTGACCTGTTCCTTCCCTAGTTTCCAGGCCCGGTTGCTGTTCCCCTTCCCTCCTATGTAAGCAGACATTTGCATGTATCTGTACGGTTGGCCACCAAAATGAATTTTATTGGTGGCCCTAAGCACCCCAGTCCGACACTGAAGTCGTCCCATTCACTTCTATAGGACGGCTCATACCTATACACTTGAATAGGAAGGAGCCATCCCATAGAAGTGAATGGGGACGGCTTCTTGTAATTACACCTGCTCGCCTCTGCAATATAGACGGCAAGCAGGTAAACAATGAAGGGAAGCCATCGCTCATACGGAGTGCGGCCTTCTCTTCAACCAGCTGATATTGATGACCTACCATATCCTAAGGATAGGTCTCTAATAAAAATAACTTGGACAACCCATTTAAGTAAAGTAAATAAATATACTTATCATGCAGTGATAGCAATTTTGTAACTCTGAAGTAATGCATAGCAATTTTTTTTACAAATGTCATAATTTACATATTTATATATAATTTATTAAAAAATATATATATTACATATTGCTAAAATCTATGACACGAACCATACCATGACTAATTAATGTGTCTCAAGTATGGAAGTATGTTTAATGATGTTTGACAGGATGCTTTTTTGAAATGGAGTTCTCTAAATTGGAGTTTGTCTTATTTTGTCCCAGTATTTATTTAATTTTATTTTTGCTGTTAACCCACTTGAAGACTTATTTCAACCAACTTGCATTTAAATGAAGCAGATCTTTCAGATACTTTGTTTTATGCTCTGTTGAGTTGACTTGTTTACTGTTAGAGATGTCCCGAACTATTCCCCGGCGAACAGTTCCCTGCGAACATAGCTTGTTCGCGTTCGCCGCGGCGGGCGAACATATGCGATGTTCGGTTCGCCCCCTATACATCATCATTGAGCAATCTTTGACCCTGTACCTCACAGTCAGCAGACACATTCCAGCCAATCAGCAGCAGACCCTCCCTCCCAGACCCTCCCACCTCCTATCAAAAAGCAAGGACATCATCCATCTTAGATTCATTCTGAAGCTGCAGTGTCACAAATTTGACTAAGTTGTAATCGCAATGCGATTAATACAGGTTATATTAATCGCATTGCGAATTTAACTTACCACACTCTCTGCGTCAACTACGTAATTTTCCATGGGAGTTTTGCCATGGATCTCCCTCCGGCATGCCACAGTCCAGGTGTTAGTCCCCTTGAAACAACTTTTCCATCACTATTGTGGCCAGAAAGAGTCCCTGTGGGTTTTAAAATTCGCCTGTCTATTGAAGTCTATGGCTGTTTGCCCAGTTCACCCGTTCGCGGAAGTTCGCGTTCGCCGTTCTCGAACGGAAAATTTTATGTTTGCGACATCTCTATTTACTGTAGGCTTTAAAGGGAACCTGTCATCAACTTTATGCTGCCCATACTAACGGCATCATAAAGTAGAGACAGATGAGTTGATTTCAGCGGTCTTTCATTTATAAATAATTAAAAGTAAGTGGTTGCCGAGAACCAACATCACAATCATTGCAGACTGGGCCTGGAAAAGAGTCCCGGCCATCTGAGAAGAGTCCTGGTTATTCATGAATTCCTGCTCTCCCTGCCCATCTGCTGTTGACTGACGGTCTTCTACCTAGTTTTCTCCCTTTCTCTCTAGGAGAGACCTGCCAATCGTCAGCAGATGGGTGAGAGTGCAGGAGATTATGAATAACCATGACTCTTCTCAATTAGATTTGACTTTTCAAGGCCTGGGCTTAAATGATTATGATCCTGGTTCTCGGCAACCGCTGACTTTTAGCTTATAAATGACAAACCGCTGAAATCAGCATTTCTGTCACTATATTATACTTCCCACAGTGAGGTCAGCATAAAATTTATGACCGGTTCCCTTTAACATTTTGAAAAGTCTATTTCACTAGTACAGTGGTTCTCAACCTTTCTAAAGCCGTGACCCCTTAATAGAGTTCCTCATGTTGTGGTGACCCCCAACCATTCCATTTTTTTCCTTGCTACGTCATAACTAATTTTGCTACTGTTATGAATTGTAATGTAAATATCTGATATGCAGGATGTATTTTTATTGCTACAAATTGAACATAATTAAAGCAGAGTAATTAATCACAAAGACATCCACAGATCCCCCCCCCTAAACAGTGCCATCCACAGATCCCCCCTAAACAGTGCCATCCACAGATCCCCCTCCCCTAAACAGTGCCATCCACAGATCTCCCCCCTAAACAGTGCCATCCACAGATCCCTCCTCCCCTAAATAGTGACATCCACAGATCCCCCTCCCCTAAACAGTGCCATCCACAGATCTCCCCCTAAACAGTGCCATCCACAGATCCCCCCCTAAACAGTGCCATCCACAGATCCACCCCTAAACAGTGCCATCCACAGATCTCCCCCCTAAACAGTGCCATCCACAGATCCCCCCTAAACAGTGCCATCCACAGATCCCCCCTAAACAGTGCCATCCACAGATCCCCCCTCCCCTAAACAGTGCCATCCACAGATCCCCCCTCCCCTAAACAGTGCCATCCACAGATCTCCCCCTAAACAGTGCCATCCACAGATCCCCCCTAAACAGTGCCATCCACAGATCTCCCCCCTAAACAGTGCCATCCACAGATCTCCCCCCTAAACAGTGCCATCCACAGATCTCCCGCCTAAACAGTGCCATCCACAGATCCCCCCGTAAACAGTGCCATCCACAGATCCCCCCCGTAAACAGTGCCATCCACAGATCCCCCCTTCCCTAAACAGTGCCATGATGGCACTGTTTAGGGGAGGGGGGATCTGTGGATGGCACTGTTTAGGGGGGGATCTGTGGATGGCACTGTTTAGGGGGGATCTGTGGATGGCACTGTTTAAGGGGGGATCTGTGGATGGCACTGTTTAGGGGGGATCTGTGGATGGCACTGTTTAGGGGGGATCTGTGGATGGCACTGTTTAGGGGGGAGATCTGTGAATGGCACTGTTTAGGGGAGGGGGGATCTGTGGATGGCACTGTTTAGGGGGGGATCTGTGGATGGCACTGTTTAGGGGGGATCTGTGGATGGCACTGTTTAAGGGGGGATCTGTGGATGGCACTGTTTAGGGGGGAGATCTGTGGATGGCACTGTTTAGCGGAGGGGGGATATGTGGATGGCACTGTTTAGGGGGATCTGTGGATGGCACTGTTTAGGGGGGGGATCTGTGGATGGCACTGTTTAGGGGGATCTGTGGATGGCACTGTTTAGGGGGGAGATCTGTGGATGGCACTGTTTAGGGAGGGGGGATCTGTGGATGGCACTGTTTAGGGGGGATCTGTGGATGGCACTGTTTAGGGGGGAGATCTGTGGTCGGCACTGTTTAGGGGGGAGATCTGTGGATGGCACTGTTTAGGGGAGGAGGGATCTGTGGATGGCACTGTAGGCGGATCTGTGGATGGCACTGTTTAGGGGGAGATCTGTGGATGGCACTGTTTAGGGGAGGGGGGATCTGTGGATGGCACTGTAGGCGGATCTGTGGATGGCACTGCCATCCACAGATCCCCCTACAGTGCCATTCACAGATCTCCCTCCCCGATGCTCACAGCAGTATATTTATAAACTAATCAGTAACTACTTTAACTTTAATCATTGCTCATTGCTGAGCTCTTTACTTGGATTATAATTTATTTGGATATGGGATATCTTACTTTGTCTTAGCTCCGGTAATAGCAGGCAGTGTGGGGGGCGGCGCTCACTCACTGACGTCACGCGCCTGCGCCGCCTAGTGGGAGGAGCAGGCGCGTGACGTCAGTGAGTGGGCGCCGCCCCCCGTACTGCCTGCTATTACCGGAGCTAAGACAGAGTAAGATATCCAAATAATCCAAGTAAAGAGCTCAGCAATGAGCAATGATTAAAGTTAAAGTAGTTACTAGTTACTGATTAGTTTATAAATATACTGCTGTGAGCGGCGTGGCCCTGTATATTCTAACCCCCAGGCAAGCGTCCCTGTCCCCATGGGAACGCCTGGGGGTTAGAATATACCATCGGATTTGAGTTTTTACTATCTCACTGAGCTCGTAAA
This sequence comes from Bufo bufo, assembly GCF_905171765.1. Taxonomy (NCBI): domain Eukaryota; kingdom Metazoa; phylum Chordata; class Amphibia; order Anura; family Bufonidae; genus Bufo; species Bufo bufo. The sequence continues at coordinate 411,575,158 of NC_053393.1, read as the reverse complement.
ACTCAGATCCGATGGTATATTCTAACCCCCAGGCAAGCGTCCCCGTCACCATGGGAACGCCTGGGGGTTAGAATATACCATCGGATCTTCTGAGTTACTCAGCCGCAAAACAAGCATCGGCTCTGCTTGGCCCCGGGCCAGCTCGGGGCCCCAAGCAATTGCTTGTTTTGCCTGTCTGTTAGCGACGGGCCTGGACCCACAATAGGAAGCCTCAGGCGACCCCCCGGAAAGGGCCGATCGACCCCCAAAGGGGTCGCGACCCCTAGGTTGAGAACCGCTGCACTAGTAGAATGTGTAAATTAGATGACGATGCTTAACCCCTTAAGGACCGGGCTCATTTTCACCTTAAGGACCAGGCCATTTTTAGCAAATCTGACCAGTGTCACTTTATGTGTGAATAACTTTAAAAGGCTTTTACGTATATAGGCCATTCTGAGACTGTTTTTTCATCACATGTTGTACTTCATGACACTGGTAAAATGGAGTCCAAAAAATTCATTTTTATTTATAAAAAAATTCCAAATTTACCAAAAATTTTGAAAAATTTGCAAATTTCCACGTTTCAATTTCTCTACTTCTATAATACATAGTAATACCTCCAAAAATAGTTATTAATTTACATTCCCCATATGTCTACTTCATATTTATATCATTTTGGGAATGCTATTTTATTTTTTGGGGACGTTACAAGGCTTAGAAGTTTAGAAGCAAATCTTGAAATTTTCCAAAACCCACTTTTTAAGGACCAGTTCAGGTCGGAAGTCACTTTGTGAGGCTTACATAATAGAACCCACCCAAAAATGACCCCATTTTGAAAACTACACCCCTCAAGGTATTCAAGACCTTTAGGTGTTCCACAAGAGTTATTGGCAAATGGAGATGAAATTTCAGAATTTCAATTTTATGGCAAATTTTCTATTTTAATCCATTTTTTCCAGTAACAAAGCAAGAGTTAACAGTCAAACTAAACACAATATTTATTGCCCTGATTATGTAGTTGATAGAAACACCCCATATGTGGTCATAAACTGCTGTACGGGACACGGCAGGGCACAGAAGGAAAGGAATGCCATACGGTTTTTGGAAGGCAGATTTTGCTGGATTGGTTTTTTGACACCATGTCCCATTTGAAGCCCCCCTGATGCACCCCTAGAGTAAAAACTCCACAAAAGTGACCCCATTTTGGAAACTACACCCCTCAAGGTATTCAAAACTGATTTTACAAACTTTGTTAACCCTTTAGGTGTTCCACAAGAGTTATTGGCAAATGGAGATGAAATTTCAGAATTTCATTTTTTGGGCAAATTTTCAATTTTGATCCATTTTTTCCAGTAACAAAGCAAGAGTTAACAGCCAAACTAAACTCAATATTTATTGCCCTGATTATGTAGTTTATAGAAACACCCCATATGTGGCCGTAAACTACTGTACAGGCACATGGCAGGGCGCAGAAGGAAAGGAACACCATATGGTTTCTGGAAGGCAGATTTTGCTGGACTGGTTCATTTACACCATGTCCCATTTGAATCAGTTTTGAATACCTTGAGGGGTGTAGTTTCCAAAATGGCGTCACCAGGGTGGATTTGATTTAAATCACTAGTCAGTAAGGCTTGATTTAAATAATAGTTTTCTACATAAAGACTAATTCTTGCTGGTATAACTTATAATATGCAAGTAGATGAAGATTTTTAGAATAACAACTTTTCATATTAGTTTGATTAGGTTGATTCTGTATTCATAGGTTTGTAGAAGTTAGGATTAAGGTCTTTTTCTCAACTCTGTTCATGTTATAACATTTTTGCCGTGAAGAGGAGGCATGTGATCTCTGCTGAGTCAAATTCAGTTTTGAGAACTGCAAAAGTAAACCAAGCATCTGTGATAATATCTTGTAGGCAGAGAAACTGCCCAATAATCTTACAAAAACCTCTGGAAGAGCATGACATTGTGAATGGATTAATGGGTTTTATTTACCAAAAGAATTAAACATATTCAGGCTCATTCTACATAATTAAAAAACTAATCTTTATTTCATGATGGAATAACCTATAGATGGTAATATATTTTCCTCAAAAAGCATTTTATATTAAAAAAAATCGATTTAAATCCCCCAAATTTTTTTTTTTTTTTTTTTAAATCATTGATTTTTATCTACCCTGGGTGTCACTTTTGTGGATTTTCTACTCTAGGGGTTGTGGGGAATTACTCCGGTAGACAGGGGTGAGGGTGCAGTATAGAGGCAAATGGAGACCAGGTAATGAAGCAAAAGAGCGTTTATTTCACACTTGCTCAAACAGAAAAAGCAGAACAGTCACTTGGTGTTAGTCAGTGATGGCCAGTTCGCCCGCGAACACATGCGGGCTGCCATCTTAACTCGCAAGTCCGGCGATGCACAGGTAAGTCCTTACCTGTGCCTGCACCGCGAGCCGGTCTGAAACAAATGCGGTCACCGGGAGCAGGCAGTTCAGAGAACAGCCCGATGAAGGCCCCCGGCGGCTGTTCTCGGAACTGCCTGCTCCCGGTGACCGCAATTGTTTCAGACCGGCTCGTGCACAGGCACAGGTAAGGACTTACCTGTGCATCGCGAACACGGCAAACTGGCCATCACTGGTGTTAGTTCACACACAAAATTACAGAGAACTTCACCTGGCTCCTTTATCACCTGTGATACTTCTGATTAAAATCACCAGGTAGATGGGTAGTTTCACAGGGGAAACTACCACCCCCACACACACACATATACAACACAAAAGAAACTTAAATCAGCACCTCCAAAATATATATAAAAAAGGGGCACAGGTGCATGCTACCTTGGATGCAACACAATAGGTAGAACTACAAGTAGCAGCACACTGCTTAATGCACAAAGTCACAGGGGAATGGTGAATACATGAAAGTATAAACTGCATTACTGTATAATATATATATATATATATATATATATATATATAGTTAGAATACTGTAATCAGACAATTACAACAAAATTATATGGCAAATAATACCTCATATGCATAATTCCTCTGTTATTTATTCTAAATATGGAAAAGCAACACTACTTTTTATTTATTTTATTTGACATAAATGTCTAGTATTGTGACAATCACCATTATATATCACAGTCTCACATAGGGATGAAATAGGGTCAGCTTTATTAAGGTGGTTAAAGAGGATTACGTTAACCTAAACCTGTGGGAGTGGATTCTGCTGTGTCTGTAGTTCTGTTGTACACTCTCAAAGAAGATTACTAATAAGTATAGTAATAACGTTTAAAATGACACTACAAGCAAATTACATATTTTCTTTTATCCTTGGTTAAAGTTTGTGTATGTAATTCATTTTTTTTTTTTTTTTAAACCATTCTGTTTCTACTGTCTCATACTGAGCAGGGTTGAAAAATTAAAATTGTAAGCAAGTACCATAAGCTGAATGCAACTGTCACTCCGCCCAAACCTGTGCTGTGACAGGGAACTGACACTTTCACACCCTAGTCATTAATGATGTGATGTAGATTTCCTGTGGCAAAGAGTTTGGAAGCCATACAGAGCACATATGGGGTCATTTATCAAACTGGTGTAAAGTAGAACTGGCTTATTTTCCCTTAGCAACCAATCAGATTCCGCCTTTCAGTTTTGACAGCTCCTTTGGAAGATGAAAGGTGGAATCTGACTGGTTGCTGTGGGCAACTAAGCCAGTTCTACTTTACACCAGTTTGATAAATAACCCCAGTATTCTGTATCTTCTCTGCATGTTTTTGTATACAGTTTGCTGGTAACTCTAATTACACTGTAATCTAATGTAATATCACAGTCAAATTCTTCATGTATGAAGAGGAACTGCTAGCTTTTTTGGCATGTCTCTTTTAGTAAATACTTGTGTTCCCTTAAAATAACAATTCTGGGGCACCTTTTCTTCTGACTCTATGTAGTGTTGTTCCCCTTTTAATCATACTAGAAATGTATTAATAAATTGACAATACTATAAATGCATGAATAAACTTAAATCTGGATGTTACCGTTTTGGAGGGGGGGGGGGGGTGTCCATACAAAGTCTGATACAGTCCAATCAGAGCTGCCCATGACAGACTGTGTGGGGACAGACTTTTTTGACAAGGAAAATAGTCATGCCTATTTGGCAGTGTATCAATACATCTCTAAGATGAATATCAGAGGAACTGCAGAGCTCTAAGAAAATATGTTTCTGAATGTTATTTTATGGGAAATACTAAATTAATAGTAAATACTAAATCGGAGATATCAGGAGCGGTGACAGGTCATCTTTATGTAAAGAATTATGCATGACATCTCAATGACTACAACCAAGCCACTTTTTAGGTACTGTATTTCTCCAGTAACTAATAAGTATAAAAAGGTCTTAAAATATGTCTCTGGCCCGATTATACAACAAATGAAACCTCATACCTATGCCCAAGTAATGATAATGCTGATATCATTCCTTTCAATGAAAGTGAAGGTTGTTTCAGCTTGTTGAAAAAGTTTGTCTGGTCTTCATATTTATTAATTATTTTACTCACTTATATAGCGCTGACATATTCCTCAGCGCTTTACAGACATTACCATCACACGGTCCCCAATGGGGCTCACAATCTACGTTCCCTATCAGAATGCCTTTGGAGTGTGGGAGGAAACCGGAGAACCCGGAGGAAACCCACGCAAACATGGGGAAAATATACAAACTCCATGCAGATGTTGTCCTTGGTCGGATTCGAGATTAATGTACGTATATTGATATTAAAAAATAAGCCATTTTGTGTCATTGTGTAGCTGTGTGGCAGTACATTAAAGGAGCTTTCTAGGATTTTGAAATTGATAGCCTATCCTCAGGATAGCTTATCAGTATCTGATCAGCAGGGGTCCGACTCCCAGCACCCCCACCAATCAGCTGTATGAAGAGGATGATGCACTATGTGAGCACTTCCTAGGCCAAGTGATGTCATCACGCTCATCGGTCATATGGCCTAGACGCAACTCAGTCCCATTCAAGTGATTTTTAATTTTTTTATGATTTTGAATGTGCACTAGTAAATGTTTTTTATGCTCTTGGGTCATTCATTTTTCCCTGTCTAGGAATCCTCCTTTAGTTTCCCTCACTTACTTCCAAATTTGGAGAGCCTTTTTATCAAATATGGAGAGCAAAATCTACATCCTAGTCTTTCTCACTGGTTTGGTGTTAAGGATGGGTCATAAGTATCAACATGCTCAGGAAGTCTTCCTCATGTAGGCAAGTTCCATTGGATTTGGTGGGATCGGCTGACTAACGTGCATGATGAATGATGACAAATAAGTATGATTGGCCATATTGGATTTCAATATACAGTATCTTAAAATATTGTTTTCTAAAAACCTCGTAATATTTGCTGTATTTATGGTAAAAATATTAGAATTACTGTGCAAGCTCCTCCAACTTCAGAAAATTATGGACACATCAATAGCTCTCGCAGATGCTGGAAAAAAAACCTGTTATGATTTTAGAGACTGTCTGACTTTACAAATGGTTGACAACCCTGTAGAGAATTCTTGGTTCTGATCTATATGGCATATTGGAGAAAGAAAGAAGGGGATTTCCAAAGCAGACAGTGTACAACATAAAAATGACAACCCGAGAACCGGATAAATTCACATTTTTTGATGGATCCAGCGATTCATCTTAAATTCTTTAAGGCAGAAATCCTCCCCTCTCTAATATTTGGCCCAGGTATCATCGCCTTTCAGTTTCTAAGGGATCAATACTATCATATAGATTGCATAAGTTTTCAACACTTCTGGAATCTATGCAGTATTCTCCATTATTTTGACAGGGATAACGGCTCATGTAAGAAACATTCACCTTTTGCCACATTTGAATTTTATTCTGTAATATTTCATTTTCTTCAAGCTTTTCCAGTCTTTGCTGAGATGTAAACTGGAAAAAAAATCCAGTGTGATTGCTATCATTTTCAATAGAACCCTTTTTTATTCAGAGGCAGAGACATCTTGCAATGGAGAAAGCGAGAATGTTCAGGGTGGCAAAGTCGGTTCTCAGTCTGATGGTCTCTTGCATGTTTGTGCTCATCGTGTTTGTTACATTCTCCAGAAATCTTAAGGAGAAGATTCTTTAGACAGACAGCATCTCTGGGGCCTGTCCAGAGAGTTTAACATAAGTTAAGGAATTATAAGAATATAGAAATTACTCAGACTGTTGCTACAGCTCAGAGCAGATTTAATACTAGCGTTTGGAAGTAATTTTTAAAGTTCTTTTAAGCTTTTTGCTGGATTTGTTTGTTGTACTATGGGACCTGAATTGCATAATTGCCACTAGTGCACATATTGACTATGTAAACAAAAAAGGAAACGATACTATAATTTGTTATAACCAACAGGATACATACCATAGAGACAGGCCATGTGGGTGATATGTGGCCTGGAGAAAGGGAGGCCATTCCATGGTCATTTTTGTGCTTATTTTAATATGTGTTGCGGTCTTCACAGGTTCTGTAATGTTAGCAAATAAGTAAATGGAAATGCAAATGCAAGAATCATAAAAATGGGATGGGGTGCCTGGACCTCATGTGGCAGGTATTGTGGGGTGAAGCAGCACGACAGCAGCCCTCTGTCTATCAGTGGACATAATGTTAAATTCAGTTTTCACTTTTTTTTCTAATATTGGCTAATATTTTCATTTCAAATCGTGATTGTATTTGCATTGTAGAAGATTATTTATTACCGTGTGCCTAGACAGTGGTGAACGTCATGAAGCTAGTGCTAAAATAGATACTATTGGGTTCATTTTTTAAACTGATGTAAAGTAGAACTGGCTTAGTTGCTTATAGCAACCAATCAGATTCCACCTTTCATTTATGACAGCTCCTTTGGAAAATGAAAGGTGGAATCTGACTGGTTGCTATCGGCAACTAAGCCAGTTCTACTTTACACCGGTTTGATAAATGACCTTGTATATTCTGCAAGCTAACTGCAAGATCAGCTAAATGTGCTAATTGATTTTTTGCTAACTGATAACTTTTGATTAACTATTAGAAGGAAAAAATTGTTCCTGTGGAACTTTTTCTTTTCAGTACCCCACTACCATTTGGTTTCTTTGGGAGCTGTTTAGAAGAGGAATTTGCAGTCACTAGTTTAACTGTATTAGAGGAAGGCACAGATACAGCCATTTAAAAATGTTTGTCATATTGACAGATTCTTTTAAAAGTCTCATTCAGATAGGCATTTTTCTTCATCCAAGTTGCTGTCCACTGTGCAAAAAACAGCAGACAGACCCATAGAAATAAATAGTGCTATTCAAACCTAATTGTTCAGCATAACCTCTGGGAGAAACCGAGGGCATTCGCCACTTGGTCATTGTCCCAAGGAAAAAGAACATGGAGAACACTGGTGACTGTTGTCTCCCATAGTTGCCAGGTCCATGTGTACCTCGCTTTCATTATTTGTGTGTTGCAGCCATATAATGGATATTGCTCTTTGTATTCTAATGGTCCTTAACACTTAACTCCACTCCCAGAACGTCATGAGTTTATGTGAAACTCAAATTTGACCTTTGAATGAAATATTACTTCAAAAGGCTTTCCAACTCTTAAAATGGTGCCAATGGTTTACATGCTATAAGTTGAGTGACTTATTAATGTAGTGTCTGTAGCTGAGATGCCAATGTAAGCCACTCTCACATGTTTTATCTTCTGGCTGTGTGACCTTCCCACCCCTCCACCCCACCATACAGTAAACACTCCATACCTCTATTCTCCCAGTAAAGGATGTCACGCATCAAATGCCTCAATTCCCCTTTGACTGAATCCCTTTCATCTTCGTCTCTATAGGAGAAGTATTTCTCTTGCTAGGTAGCAGAATTTTTACAGAGTTACAGAGCTGTGCTGACAATGAGCAAGTACAGCACTGACTCCTACCTTATAATAATCAAGCGTGCAGGCAGCTGAAATAGAGGCAATGACTGTGAGCGGGCAAAGGAATCATGAAAACTATCGTTCTTTACATGGTAGCCTTGCCTACTGCAAGCCTTAGTATCATCAAAACAAAGGTGCAGCAAAGAGCTGGACAGAATGATAAAAATAAAAAATAGCTACCTCTGATTTATGGTGGCATCACCTTGTAAGGATTCAGTACATAAGCAATATAGGTGTTTTTCTTAGGTTTTTCAAACTAATAGAAAAAATTATTAAAGCCTGTGTAAATCTGATGTTGATTCTTTATATAAATCCTATACTGATTTGAAGCATTCGCATATTATCAAAAGCAGGCATATGAAACCTGCTAAATTTTTTCAAAGTATTTTATCAACCTCATCGTCCTGCCCCTTTTGAGGTTTTCCATGATACTGGATGATTTTGATTTGTCATGTTCATCCATCATCTGCGTTGCTGAGTACCTTTACAGCACAGAACTCTGGAATTGTTTTATTTCTTCTGCACACATCACTCGTTACAACTAGGAGGGAACATTAACATCCCTTTTTTCACACACTGTTTAATCAGTGAGACAGTGCAGATTTTGTATTCTGGTTCAGTGTTATTTTGATAGCACTGATTAAACAGGGTTGATTTGGAGAAGGAAACTGTTAAAGCCAAAGCATAGCTGCATGCAGAATTTATGACTCCACTCATTGTTCGTTGGGTACTGTGAGGTAATTCTGTAAACTGAACCACAAGATTATCGTTTCTAAGAAATGTCATTTTTATACATTTTATGAATATAAAAGTTACAGCACTATTATAACATTACTAGGTTCATGGGCCCTGGTGCAGACGTTTATCTTGGCCCACCCACCTTCCTTATGCTAATTCATTTAATGCCAGCCAGCCATATCCTCCGTGTTTGTTTCAGCTGAATTGCTGGAAAAGTTCCCTCTAAACCTTTGTAGCTAGTGAGTGAGGTAGTTAGGAACCTAGGAACTCTAAGCTGGGCAATACAGAACGGCAACAAATCCATATTAGCATACAGAACCCTAATAATAATAAGCTATAAAACAGCCAGACATACAGGGTAACAGCATCCAGGCAAGTAGTATCAAGCGAGGTGCTGTCCGCATCTTTTGCAGCCCCATTGAAGTGAATGGGTCCGCATCCAAGCCGCAAAAACTGCGGCTCGGATGCGGACCAAAACAACATTCGTGTGCATGAGGCCTTATGCAGAGAAAGTTATAGTCTAAATCCCTGAAGGACTAGGTCAACAAAGGGGATAATGTTCACATCCTAGGTGTTCTATGCCACTAAAGATGTTAGTTAGTGTCAGCATTCCTGAGAGTCTAGGGCAGTGAACGGGGCAAATATCAGTAAACCTGGTGATTTAGGGCAGTACAGGGATTAATTCCAGGATACCTGGTGGTCTAGGGCAGTGAGGTAGTTAATTGCCAATGCACCTGCTGGTGTAGGGTAATGAAGGGATTAATGTAAGACTCTCTGAAGGCTTAGAACAGTCAAAGGGAACCTGTCATCAACTTTATGCTGACCTCACTGTGGGAAGCATAAAATAGTGACAGAAATGCTGATGTCAGCGGTGTGTCACTCATGAGCTAATAGTAAGCGGTTGCTGAGAACCAGCATCATAATCATTTCAGCCCAGGCCTTGAAAAGAGTCAGATCTACCTGAGAAGAGTCCTGGTTATACATAATCTCCTGCTCTCTCACCCATCTGCTGATGATTGTCAGTTCTCTCCTAGAGAGAAAGAGAGAAAACTAGGTAGAAGACTGTCAGCCATCAGCAGGTGGGCAGGAGAGCAGGAATTCATGAATAACCAGGACTCTTCTCAGGAGGCCGGGACTCTTTTCCAGGCCCAGTCTGCAATGATTGTGATGTTGGTTCTCGCAATCCACTTACTTTTAACTTTTAACCGCTGAAATCAACTCACCTGTCTCTACTTTATGATGCCTTTAGTATGGGCAGCATAAAGTTGATGACAGGATCCCTTTAAGGTTAATATATCTGGTAAAGGGCAATGGCAGTTGTTTTTTTTAATGCTGTATACGGTTGTATTGATCATAGAGATGAGTGCAGAGTGCAAATGTACAGCTGCATAGGTCTCCCTATGATCAAACACAGCAATTCAGGAGTGCTCTGCCTGAACAGTGTTATTGTTGTAAAAATAACCTCTGATTCCTCCTTAACCCCTTAAGTACTAGGCCCATTTTTGTTTTTGCATTTTAATTTTTTCCTCCCACATTCCAATAGCCTTCATTTTTTTAAATTTTCTGTTCATATAGTCACATGAGTAGCGGGATAAGTTGTATTTTTTAATGACACCATTTAATTGGAAAATGAGTAAAATATTATTTGTGGGGTTAAATTGGAAAAAAATAAAAAATTCCGCCAATGTTTTTGGGGTTTTTGATATTACGGCATTCACTGCAATCTTCTTTCATCGCCATTTTCAGACAGCTATAAGCTTTTTATATTTCCGTCCACAGAGCTGTATAAGGGCTTGTTTTTTTGCAGGATGAACTCACTGCAGCTGCCTACTCCATACAAGGGGCTAAAGAACTGAAGGAGTTAAAGAACTTTTGAAAGGGTTAAAGAACTTTTGTCAGCATGATCAGCCCTATTAAATCAGGCATATTGCCTGGTAGGGTTGATCATGCTGAATACATTAGTTATGTTTGTAGCTTGCAGCATTCCCGAGATGTCCGCATTTTTACCAATATGAAAATTAGCTGGTTCAAGTACCACAGGGCTGGCCAGAAGCCTTGGAGCACCACCACTCTTCAGCCCCTAATAAAAAATAAAAAAATTGCAGTCTTATATTCGTAATGTAATAAATATTCATTGATGGTCAGCCTGGAGACAGGATTGGGTCTGCTGGGGAGTTTCTGTTGTTCTTCTGTCGCAGCAGTCGTGTCTCAGTCTACCAGGGGGTTTCAGTAGCTCGCTATTGGCTTTAGTACATCTGGGTCTGCTGGGAAGTCTCTGCTGCTTGTCTGTCTCGTTGAAACTGCAGTCATGCCTCATTCTGCTGGGGAATTTTAGCAGCTTGCTTTTGGCTGTGACACGTCTGGTGTCACGGCCTCGGTGTTGTGCGTTGTGACACTTTTGCCGTGCATGCTGGTACGCGGCAACGCGTTGTTGTCTCAGCATGTATGTGCTTTTCTCTCCTTCTTCTGGTTCCTCCCCTGTTTGGTGGGTCCGGGGTGCTGGCAGCAGTCTTGGGTAGACTTGCACTGACGCTGATTCTTTACTCCCCCTATTTAGTTCCCCCTTTTTCAGTTGGGAGAGCTTTGAGGGGTGGGAGTGTCACGGCCTCAGTGTTGTGCGCCATTACACTTTTGCTGTGCATGCTGGTTGCCTGCGGCAACACGTTGTTGTCTCAGCGTGTATGTGCTTTTCTCCCCTTCTCCTGGTTCCTCCCCTGTTTAGTGTCTTTGGGGTTAACTATCTGGCTGGGTGTGGCCACTGGGCTGGTGGGAGGACCAACTTGTGTTTAGTGACGTGGAGGAACCCTGGACCACTCACATCACCTTCTGGGGAAGGTATATTGATGATATATAGGATATAGGAACAGGGCACTCAAAAGAAACCGTGACCATGTGGTTTGAGCAAATCTGAGCTTTTATTTAATGCTAAAACAGATATATCCACAATTTATTATACTGTTATCATAAAAACAACTTATGTTGTCTATTAACAATAAGCAATTGGGTATTCAGTCCACAACAATAAACAGTCTATAGCAATATTCCATATAGTGGTGGTAGCTGATTGCAAGCTAGTTGGATATAGGATAAAAAACGGACTAGATATTCGATATTGTAAGAAGCTAAATATTCGATATTCTTCGATATAGCGCCAAAAAATAATCGGTCCAATGATTATGAGCAGCCTAAGAAATGTCACTGAATGTCGATAAAATATATTCCACTTATTATCGAGACCAAGACCAATGTCCCACACCTGGTTACAGCGGCGTCCCGCCGGAACAGAGTGGGTAGCGGCGTCCCGCTACTAAATTACTTGCAAGTAAGAGATTTCTTTACCTTATAATCGGCCGAAGTTTTCATCAAGACCTTGAGGTGTTCTCACTCCCCGGATGTGCCTTTATTAGTGCAGCACTGTTTAATCGGGAGGTTGAAGACGGCTCTGTAGATGGTTTTAGCGTCACTGCTTGGGCCAATGGATCCTGGCCTTCTGATGAAAAATCTGCAGTGGTATAATGCCAGAGACTTTCGTCGATCAGTAGTGCACCTCTGGTCAATTAGTGGTCGATTATTTGTACTAGGTCTTTCGGTACAAAGATGGGGGTGTAGCACCAGATGCGTTTCGGGGTCCAACATTCACCCCTTCCTCAGTGGCATGCATCACCCCTTTGAAAGCCCCTCTTTTATACTGAATCTTCCATGGTCTCATTGGTCAATATTCAAACGTCAGATCCTGTTCGTCAATTTACTCAGGTGTCCATCATTATTGCTCAATCACATTCATAGTGTCATGGTGAAAAACTAAAAAGGTACTTTTTAAACCTTTAGCAATACATCATACAATTTCATCCATTTATATATTTTGAGCTTGTTCATCTCTTAAAACAAAAAACGCACCTGTACACTCTGCGTTTTTGGTGTGGCCTCTGTGCGTTTTCTTCTTTCTCCATTAAACAAGGACAATAAATATTTGCCTAACATTCAGCTAATAGATATTATGGTTAAAACAATAAAATACAAAATAGAATTCAATAAAAGTGGAATTCAATAAAAAATCTTACTTGTGACATTCAAAAAGAGATATTAATGTATAAATACGTTAGTGACAGAAAGGGATATTGCCCCATTTCATGCTTCTTTTAAAAAAACCATCTTTCCTCAAAGATAAAATTAATGGCATAGATATTAAAATATGGCATAGATATTAAAATATGGCATAGATCAATATTAAATTGAATGGCATAGTTCACTTTAAAACCTAACTAGATCAAGTTAAAAACTGTACAAGTATAAAAAAGTGTGTATTATCTTGAGGGTTGTGTAGAAGTGAAAACCCATGTGTAGAGGAGAAACAGAGTGTATTCAAACAAACAATTGGTTAATCATCGACACATGGGTGCCCACAAAAAATTCATAAAAATCCAAAGAGCTCGAACTCCGCATTAAGGCCCTTGGGTATCAGGGTATCAAATTCAAAAATTCGCTTAGTTTCGAGTCTGGACATCCTTTCTATGTGGTTGCCACCTCTCCACTCTTTTTCCACTTTGTCTATTGCAAGGAACCTCAAACCTGAGGGATCCTGGTTGTGGCTAATTTTAAAATGGTATGATAGCGAGTGGTTTTCGAATCCCTTCCGTATATTATTTATGTGTTCCGAAATGCGTTTTTTTAAAGATCTCTTAGTCCTACCTATGTAGAGCCGTTTACACTGACATTCTATGGCATAGATTACGTTTTCGGAATTACATGTTAGACAATCCTTGATTAGATGGCGATGATTATTATTAGTAGACATTAATTTTTGGTTCTTTTCTGGAAGGAAAAGAAGACTTTGTCTCTTAACCGTGGGGGCCACTTTCAAACCTAAATTGGGGGCCTTTGAAAAGGTAATTTTTGGATTTAGTGGCATTAATGTACCTATAATCTTGTCCTTTTGTAACAAATACCAGTGTTTTGTCACAATCTGATGTATTTTCTTATAATCGTCACTAAAGGGCAGGATTATCCGCACTATTTCTTGGGAGGGATCTGATTGTTGCGTTATTTTTTCTCCAAAAAAAGAATTTCTGTCCATACTGCAACAAGTCAAAAGTATGGACAGGAATTCTTTTTTTTGAGAAAAAATAACGCAACAATCAGATCCCTCACAAGAAATAGTGCGGATAATCCTGCCCTTTAGTGACGATTATAAGAAAATACGTCAGATTGTGACAAAACACTGGCATTTGTTACAAAAGGACAATATTATAGGTACATTAATGCCACTAAATCCAAAAATTACCTTTTCAAAGGCCCCCAATTTAGGTTTGTAAGTGGCCCCCACGGTTAAGAGACAACCAAATAGGGAATCCACCATTTCAAGTTGGATGGGTCTGCAGGGCTTCTTTAGGTGTGGTACCTGTGGCAACTGTAAAGTAACATCCTTCCAGAAAAGAACCAACGAATTAATGTCTACTAATAATAATCATCGCCATCTAATCAAGGATTGTCTAACATGTAATTCCAAAAACATAATCTATGCCATAGAATGTCCGTGTAAACGGCTATACATAGGTAGGACTAAGAGATCTTTAAAAAAACGCATTTCGGAACACATAAATAATATACGGAAGGGATTCGAAAACCACTCGCTATCATACCATTTTAAAATTAGCCACAACCAGGAACCCTCAGGTTTGAGGTTCCTTGCAATAGACAAAGTGGAAAAAGAGTGGAGAGGTGGCAACCACATAGAAAGGATGTCCAGACTCGAAACTAAGCGAATTTTTGAATTTGATACCCTGATACCCAAGGGCCTTAATGCGGAGTTCGAGCTCTTTGGATTTTTATGAATTTTTAGTGGGCACCCATGTGTCGAACTATGCCATTCAATTTAATATTGATCTATGCCATATTTTAAGATATTTAATCACTCATTGATTTTATTGTGTTTTAATTTCTATATATGAACAAAAATACACATGTGTTGTAGTAATAATGAGACTGCCACATGTGAGTTTTTTTTTTCTCTTTGAGGAAAGATGGGTTTTTTAAAAGAAGCATGAAATGGGGCAATATCCCTTTCTGTCACTAACGTATTTATACATTAATATCTCTTTTTGAATGTAACAAGTAAGATTTTTTATTGAATTCTACTTTTATTGAATTCTATTTTGTATTTTATTGTTTTAACCATAATATCTATTAGCTGAATGTTAGGCAAATATGTATTGTCCTTGTTTAATGGAGAAAGTAGAAGACGCACAGATGCCACACCAAAAACGCAGAGTGTACAGGTGCGTTTTTTTCTTTAAGAGATGAACAAGCTCAAAATATATAAATGGATGAAATTGTAGAAGTATGATGTATTGCTAAAGGTTTAAAAAGTACCTTTTTAGTTTTTTACCATGACACTATGAATGTGATTCAGCAATAATGATGGACACCTGAGTATGTACCGAAAGACCTAGTACAAATAATCAACCACTACTGATCGACGAAAGTCTCTGGCATTATACCACTGCGGATTTTTCACCAGAAGGCCAGGATCCATTGGCCCAAGCAGTGACGCTAAAACCATCTACAGAGCCGTCTTCAACCTCCCGATTAAACAGTGCTGCACTAATAAAGGCACATCCGGGGAGTGAGAACACCTCAAGGTCTTGATGAAAACTTCGGCCGATTATAAGGTAAAGAAATCTCTTACTTGCAAGTAATTTAGTAGCGGGACGCCGCTACCCACTCTGTTCCGGCGGGACGCCACTGTAACCAGGTGTGGGACATTGGTCTTGGTCTCGATAATAAGTGGAATATATTTTATCGACATTCAGTGACATTTCTTAGGCTGCTCATAATCATTGGACCGATTTATTTTTTGGCGCTATATCGAAGAATATTGAATATTTTGCTTCTTACAATATCGAATATCTAGTCCGTTTTTTATCCTATATCCAACTAGCTTGCAATCAGCTACCACCACTATATGGAATATTGCTATAGACTGTTTATTGTTGTGGACTGAATACCCAATTGCTTGTTAATAGACAACACAAGTTGTTTTTATGATAACAGTATAATAAATTGTGGATATATCTGTTTTAGCATTAAATAAAAGCTCAGATTTGCTCAAACCACATGGTCACAGTTTCTTTTCAGTGCCCTGTTCCTATATCCTATATATTATAAGTTTTTCTATTGTATTGAGTGAGTGGTCTCAATTTACAGGTGCACCTGTTGGTGTCCATTTCTCCTAGTGCAACATCTTACCTATTGTATATTGATGATATATTTCTACTGTGGGATGGTCCAGAGGTTGCCTTTAGGTCATTTGTCATGTCACTAAATCACAATCCAAATGGATTGAGATTTAGGTCTCTTTCACACGGGCGAGTTTTCCGCGCGGGTGCAATGCGGGAGGTGAACGCATTGCACCCGCACTGAATCCGGACCCATTCATTTCTATGGGGCTGTTCAGATGAGCGGTGATTTTCACGCATCACTTATGCGTTGCGTGAAAATCGCAGCATGTTCTATATTCTGCGTTTTTCACGCAACGCAGGCCCCATAGAAGTGAATGGGGTTGCGTGAAAATCGCAAGCATCCGCAATCAAGTGCGGATGCGGTGCGATTTTCACGCACGGTTGCTAGGAGACGATCGGGATGGAGACCCGATCATTATTATTTTGCCTTATAACATGGTTATAAGGGAAAATAATAGCATTCTGAATACAGAATGCAAAGTAAAATAGCACTGGAGGGGTTAAAAAAAAATAAAAAATTATTTAACTCACCTTACTCCCCTTGCTCGCGTAGCCCGGCATCTCCTTGTGTCTCCTTTGATGAAGGACCTGTGATGACGTCACTCCGGTCATCACATGGTACGTCACATGATCTTTTACCATGGTGAACCATGTTATAAGGGAAAATAATACAATCCACAGAACACCGATCCCAAGCCCGAACTTCTGTGAAGAAGTTCGGGTTTGGGTACCAAACACGCACGATTTTTCTCACGCGAGTGCAAAACGCATTACAATGTTTTGCACTCGTGCGGAAAAATCGCGGGTGTTCCCGCAACGCACCCGCACATTTTTCCGCAACGCCCGTGTGAAACCAGCCTTACCTGTGGGATCAGAAATAAGGAAATCTCATTCCTGGACATAAAGATCTCAAAAAGGGAGGGTATGTTATGTACTGAGACTTTCAGGAAATCGACAGCTACTAATAGCCTCTTGCACTGGGAAAGTTTCCATCCAAACCCAGTCAAGAAAGGCATCCCAAAGGGCCAATACATTCGGATTAGAAGGATCTGCACTAGTACGTCAACGTTTGTGACGCAATCAAGGGACTTGACAGGTTTCTGAGTAGAGGCTACCCGGATGAGACACTGAAAAAAGCTTTTAAACATTCCCTGGCCACAGTTAGAGACTGTTTCTTGGACCCTTAGAAAAAGGAAAAATCGCAGGATAAGATCATTAGAGTGATCGGGACATTTGATAACTCCCATGAGATGATCTTTGAAATCCTTAGAAGACATTGGGGTATCCTACGTACCGATAGGGACCTCATTGATGTACTCCCACAGAGACCATGGATTACCTTCAGGAGGGGGAGATCCATCAGGGATCATCTAGTACACAGTTTCTATACTACACCAAGAACTGAAGGAACATGGCTAGAAAGAAGACCGTTAGGAACGTTTAAGTGCAGTGGCTGTATAGCGTGTCCATACATTACTGTATCCAAAACATTTAGAAGTCTCTCAACGGGGAGAGTCTTTGAAATGAGGGATTTTGGCAATTGTAGAAGTTGTGGAGTGGTTTACTTGATCACATGTCAATGCCCCATGAATTATGTGGGGAAGACCAAGAGGGAATTGAGGAGGAGAGTGGGGGAGCACCTTGGAGATATCAAGCGTGGACGAGATAAACCTGTGGCAAACCATGTCTGAGTTTCATGGGGGGAATGCCAATTCTTTAGGTTTTCAGATCATTGAGCTAATCCCATCCTCTCCACGTAAGGGCGATTGGGACAAAAGGATTTTACAGAAAGAATGCCAATGGATTTATAGACTAAAATCATCCAGTCCCGATGGCTTGAATGAACAGCTATCATTTGGCTGTTCTTATAATACTCGGATGCTCTCTCTCTCCTCCTCATACCCTGTTCTTTCTACATATATATATACACCTCTCCTGTTTTTTCCCTTATGGTCCCCCCCCCTCCCTCCCTCTTTTTCTTTCCCTTCCCTTTCCTCTCTTATCTGTCCCCAGCTTCCAATGGGGATCCTATATGTATTGTTATTCATGCCATTTTACTTGTTATCGGATCGCAAGAGATCTAAAAAAAATATATTGTAAAGCCACAACTGGGTCACCCTTATCATATGTGGTTGTCCTTTCTGTGGTTTGGTATATGTGGGCAATTAAAATAAATGTCCGGTGAATTGGATATATTGGTCTTTCCTCCTTGGTATATTTACTGTCTGTCCTCCCTCTTCCCCCTGTGTCAGTCTCTGGAGTCCCCTCCGTCTTGTCATGTTCTATCTGAATAGTTATCCAGAAGTACTATGGTAACCTGTAGACTTTTCATATGTCTGTATAATTAAGGGATTAAAAAGATATTTATTATTGGGGGTACCTTATGCAAATAGTATTCTGGCTGGATAGGGCGTGATAATATATTTCCGTTCTGTATAGCTATATATGAGTGTCCCTGATGGAACGCATCAAGAACCAGTAATCAAATGTAATTGGCGGACTGTGGAACGCATAGAGAAATTATCACTTCCGGTCTCTGAGCCCGACGTCGCTCCTACATCAAATCAGTGAAACGCATTTGCGTTCCAGAGCCGTTTCCTGATTTCAGGGCTGTAGCGACTGACGTAATTTCCGTTTTGGACACTGGCTGTGTGCATCATTTTCGATTGGTGGAACGCATATGCGTTCCAAAACGGCGTCCTGTTTGGGCTATGATATGATATTTCTGTAAAGTTACTCCTCGATTCTGAATCTGGGCCGATTATCTGTACATAATATGTATTATGGATGAGTGGGCCCTTTGTGTGAAGTGATCTGGGATGAAACATTGGAGGAACTGATGATGAGGCCGTATGAGGGGGAGGGACTTATTATGGGAGGACATGTTATAAGGCGCCAGTTTTTGAACTGACATGGGGACACCGGTCATCTTGAGCCTACATCCTGGGGCTTCTTCTCCTAGAGGGTCTCGATTGCGGGACACTGAATGTTAGTCTTCATTGTGAGACCTTTTGGTTGGAGTATCATACTCCTCTTCCCCTGACGAACCAGTCATGATTTATAACGGCTGGGGAAACGTAACATTGGGATTAGTTTGTGTTGTTTGTCATTCAGTATGTCCTTTTTGTATGTTTATGTGCTCAGCCTTCCTTCCTTAGGATAGGGGTGTCTAGGGAATACTAGACTAGGAACGAGGACATGGAGCCCCTACCTTCAAGGGGTGTCCCTGGGCTTAGCTCAGCTAGGGATTTACCGGGAATATTTTAGGTCTTTCATCGTGTTTGACTAACCAAATACAATGTTGGTGGATTTCTAATCCTTGACACCACTTACAAGGTCCTGTTTATCATCTTTATCCCTGGACTATCTCCTGTACATCATCCATATCCCTCCGCTCAGTCGAAAATCACCCTACCTATTGTGATTTCAGCTAACCGTGAGTAACCATGGAGTATCTTTAATACTGAAGGCAATATGTATGTGTCATCTTGATCCTTGGAATTTAGTCTGGCCTGGGGCCAATTTTTATATGATTGTTTAATAAAAGGTATATTTTAGAATGATGGGAAGGTGTTCATGATAATAGTGTTTTATTCTTCCCTGGTCGATATTTGCTGCTGTAGCGGTTTTTGTGTGGTAGAACTGGGTGTGGCCACTGGGTTCATATTGCCTGTGGCTTCCAGGCTGGAGTCTGCCGTCCTCCAGCCTTGGTGTGTGCTGGAGTTTCTCCTGTCAGGGATATGTCATCGATCCAGTTTGAGGGCCAACTAGTTGTACATCGATGTCACCTTTAGGTCTTTCCTTTCTTCCCTCTGTTCTGTACCATTCCTTACATGTTTGGTATGGGTTTATGTCTTAAGTGTGTTGTACTGTCTAGTTTGGTGTTCCATGTCTGGTATGTTTGGTGTTGTTATCCAGCATGGTAGCTAGACATTTCCCCTGTCTGTTGTGTCCTCCGGAAGGGGGGGTCCCTGGGTTCCCCGTGGGGGAACTACCAGTCAGTTAACAGCTTTGCCTGGTGCCGCCGTGCTTGTTGTTGTTGGCTCTTACCTGCCTATCCAGCTGTTGTTTTCTGCCTTTCCTTTCCTTGCACCTTAGCCTGCTGGAGACTCTAGTTCATCCGTGTTCTGGATGAACTGGTCATCTCCTTTTCCTGACTTTTATCCCAGGGATCATCAGGGCCAGTTAGGGTCTGAAGTTCCGGTGCATGAGCCCTCCTACCATCTGGGTTCACTCATGCGGTTAGGAGGTCAGGGCTAGGATGAAGGTTACAGTAGGAGGGGATCAGCTCCCCTTTCCCGGCATCCAGGCCTAGTTGCTACCCTATATTCCCTACATTGTATGGTGGGAGGTTTCCCCCACTCCCCACCTTAACATCTTGTCAGCCTGGAGACGGGCTTGGGTCTGGTGAGAGGTTTCACCAGCTCAAGCTGTCTTCAATTTATGATCATGCTCAAATCCAGTATAGGTACAGTCTGTTCATGACAAGTAAAGAAAAATTATGGAAATGGCTGGGTTGTAGCAGCTCCTCTTTAGGTAAGGACAAGTAGGGAACACCTTAGGCTTTTTACTTGGGTAAATTGGTTTGCGTTTTTGGGGAATATTTAATAATGTTAATAAAGGTTAACATTTGGGTGCTAATTCCTTTTTCTGTGACTTTTTAATATGGGTCATCTGTGTGGCTAAGTGAGACTAAGAATGAAGATTCTGCAAGCTTCTATTGGCCAATAGGAGACATCAGACTGTGTTTATGACAGTAAAGAAAAGAATGAAGGACCTGCAAGCTAATATTAGCTAATATGGGTCATCTCATGTGATATGGAAAAAAGCCCTTTATGTGGAAACCTTTGGTCCCATATTTGCTCCTGACATTTTGTGAATATGTCAAAAACAGTAGGTCCTAGAGTACTGAGAAGCGCCTGATTTACCTATGTGCCAAATTTGGTGCGGATTGGTCCAGGTGTTTGGCTGTGAATAGCGCTGAAATGATTACTCAAATTAATCGATTAACTAGACACAAAAAAATCCTTGATGCAAATTTTTTTGCATCGATGATTCGTTTGTACCGTGTGAGTGAAGAGCTTGCTATTACTCACTCTCCGTGGTCACCTGCTTGCCTGCCCGCACAGCGCTGCACTGGATCCTGATGTACACACGTCGTCAGGACATAGGGCACGTAAGCGCTCTTTGTGTGATGTCAGGTCCCAGTGCAGAGCGTGAAGAAGAGGATGGAAGATCTCTGCAGTGTCGGCAGCACCCTTACAGGAAAGATAAGTATTTTAGTTCACTGGCGCTGCGGCTGGGCACTGATGGCTAGAAGGAGTGGGGGGACTGATGGTATTGGGGGAGGAGCTGGTGGCATTGGATAGGGAACTGGTGACACTAGGGGGTTGCTGATGGCACTGGGGGGGAGCTGGTGGCACTAGGGGAGGAACTGATGGCAGGGGGACTGATAAATTTTTATAGAAAATGGTTAATTAGTACTCAATTAGTAGAATACTTGATTACTAAAATAATCAATAGCTGCAGCCCTAGCTGTGAATAAAGAAAAGACAACAGAAATATATATAAATATATATATATATATATATATATATATATATATATATATATTCTCTAGAAAACTGTTCTGTGTTTTTCCACTACATCAGTAACACTCAACTGGAGCTAAAAAACATCATGAGTACAATGGAGACATTTATCAGAGAACATGTAGTTCTAAACAAGCTTACATTATATTGTTTGCATCATTTTTATGTTTTGTCTATGTGTCAAATACATTTCCTCCAGATTTGCAGGAGTTTGCACAATAAATGAGAGAATATTGGCATACATCCCATAGCTATTATGGCAATGTGTTAAGATGAGATGTAAGTTGGTGGTTATATATTATTTTATTATACAATTACTGTACATATTGTTTCCGGCAATTGTATACACATGTTATTCCAGTGTGCACTATTTCTAGTCCATAAATTTACTTGTAGAATGTGGTTCAATATATTTAAACAAAGATTAAAAAAAATAGCTACTTCCTGGATATAAATATAAATAGCACAGATTTAGGGTGTGAATAGTGGATAATAACATATGTACAAGTTAATAAAACTGGCTATAACCCTTGCACTTGCTCAAAGACTATCCTCCACAAACGCATGGAAGTGTAGATGTGTAACACTCCCACACACTGACATAGACAAGTGGCAATGTGCAAGCACAACCCCAATAAATAAATGGATGAGCTCATCAATATAGGAAAAGAGGAGAACCCCTTTATCTTGTCTTGTTGAAGGGTTGTAGAAATATGTTTCCCGACTATACTTTTTCTGGGTGTAGTAGTATGACTAGCTTAGTTCTGGTTGTGTTACTGATATTACTAATGGGGTTGTTTGAGTTTAAAAAAAAAATAGCTCTTTGCATTTATGAACTGGATGATTGGATTGTGTCTTAGGGTACTTTCACACTTGCGTTAAACTTTTCCGGTATTGAGTTCTGTCCAAGGGGCTCAATACCGGAAAAAAACTGATCAGTTTTATCCTAATGCATTCTGAATGGAGAGCAATCCGTTCAGTATGCATCAGGATGTCTTCAGTTCAGTCACTGTACGGTTTTTGGACTGAGAAAATACCGCAGCATGCTGCTGTATTTTTCCGTCCAAAATTCCGGAACACTTGCCGAAATGTTGGATCCGGCATTATTTTACATTGAAATACATTAATGCCGGATCCGACCAGAATTGTTCCGGAAAAACGGATCTGGCATGCGCAGACCTTTAAAAATGTGTAAAAGATAAATACTGGATCTGTTTTTCCAGATGACAACAGGAATGATGGATCCGGTATTGCAATGCATTTATGAGGCAGATCTGCATCCGGATCCGTCTACAAATGGTATCTGTTTGCATACAGATTGCCTGCCGGAATCCAGCAGCGCAAGTGTGAAAGTACCTTTAGCCCCAGTTGAGATAAAAGCCAATGTTCTCATTTGGATTCGGATCTCCTGACTTTTCCTCAATGGCAAATGTTAGGATAAAATTGAAATTAACTCTATTGCAGCATTTCTTTCCACTCTCCCTTTGAAATAGGCAAGTGTATGGTGAAGCTAGAAAATGAACTTTCTGAACTTTCAACAGTGTATTGTCAGCATATATATAAACTAAAACCTCACACTACTAAGAATAAGCAGCAGATAAAAATGGCCAAGAAATTTGTTTTTACTTTAAAACCTTGTGATAGTTAGCTAGATGGACTACAAATAAACACAATAAATATGAATGAAAAGTACTTTTTCTCCAGAATGGAGCATTGTGCCTGGTTTGACAGTGAACTTCCTGATGACTCCCTTTAATTATTTTTGGTTATTAACGGATTGGCTACTTTCACTTATGCAGTACAGCCTTCCAGCAGGCTGTACTGGCATGGAATGCTGGGGATCGACTGGAGAAAAACCATGCATGCAGTGGTTTCTGTCCAGCCGCTTCTCACCGTATTTTCCAGGTTGTGTCTGGATCTCCGCTTGGACCTCTTTATAGTTAATGGGGCCACCGATCATTCTGGTAGCATCCTGCAATGCTGAATCTGGGGAGAACTTTAGCAGGCTGTTCTCTGCCAGAATGCTGTGCCACATATGTGAAACTGTATGTGGGTTAACTGTCTTACTGAAATGCATACGTTTCGTCCATTTGTCTGGCTGCTGAGACCCCCCCCCCTCCCCGAATGTTATAGCAAAGAGGCCAAAGGGCTCAGCCGAACATGGGGCTCATAGACTTTTTATTGAGCCTTTCCTAATCAAGGAACAAGATACAACTGAAGTTTTTTCCAGAACAGCAGTTTAATATTAATTTGTTGTTTCACGTTTCTTTTTATACAGTCCTAAATTTTCATTTTCATGAAATGCAGTATTTTGGAAATGATTGTGGGAATGTGTGTTAAGATGTGGGTCTTGGTTCTCATAATTATGAACCTGACCTCATTATCCCTTTAACTAATGTAAGCAGTGCACTGTTCTAATTTTGCTGGACGTGCATATATCCAGCTTTTGTTTTCAACATGACAATTCTGGATTTCTAAATGGTGTCATATTTCCATTCAAATTCTTGGACGTGGCTTTTATCGTGGCATTTTTCCAATTGTGTGCAAAGTTCACATGCAAACTGCAGAATCAATACATATAATATATTGGGCTTATGATAGACAGTCTGCTATATACGCTTGCCTGAAAATCTTTCTAGGTACAAGGCAATTTATTTCAGTTATTTTAGGTTGTAAATGAAACGGTTAATAGTTTTTATACTGAGTTTACAACTTTTTGAACATCATTTTATAATATGTCCAGCATTGGCAGTGTTTTAAAGAGATACTGTAAATTTTTGGGTGTTTACTTTTTTATTTTTTTTATTGTTTGTGAAAAGATCATTGCATAGTGATTTTATTCCAAAATGTATTTTGTACGATACAAATAAATATATTGCACTTAAAATTCTAAGAGGTGGGTTCACATCACGTTTTAGCTATCGATTTAAAGGATACATTGTATCCTGCAGTGTCCGGTAAAAAACGTATAGATTTTTTTAACAATGGAACTCTATGGTAACAGACGCCGCTGTATGGCATCAATCTGAGGCATCCATTAACGTATACATTTTTCGTACACGTTAAACAGATGGCAAAACATGATGTGAACCCACCCTTTCCCAGTGATGGAATATGCCAGCCTGCAGCCAATAGTTCGTAAGCTGGCCATAAACTTTAGATAATGTTGACCAAAGCTGACGGCAGATATCAGGGATTATGAGGACTGGGTAGTTCTCAAGCAGATAAATATATACAGTGCTGCCCTTAATTATTCATACCCCTGGCAAATTTTTACTTAAAGTTACTTTTATTAAACCAGCAAGTAATTTTTTGACGGGAAATGACATAGGTGTTTTCTAAAAGATAATAAGACGATGTACAAGAGGCATTATTGTAGAAAAAAACATTTCTCAGCTTTTATTTACATTTGAGCAAAAAGTGTCCAGTCCAAAATTATTCATACCCTTCTCAATAATCAATAGAAAAGTCTTTATTGGCTATTACAGCAATCAAACGCTTCCTATAATTGCAGACCAGCTTTTTGCATGTCTCCACAGGTATTTTTGCCCATTCATCTTTAGCATTAAACACCAAATCTTTCAGGTTGGAGGGTCTTCTTGCCATCACCCTGATCTTTAGCTCCCTCCACAGATTCTCAATTGGATTCAAGTCTGGACTCTGGCTGGGCCACTCCAAAACGTTAATGTTGTCTGCTAACCAATTCTTCACCACTTTTGCTGTGTGTTTTGGGTCATTGTCATGCTGAAATGTCCACTGGTGAGCAAGGCCAAGTTTCTCTGCAGACTGCCTGATGTTGTCGTTGAGAATCCTCATGTATTGCTCTTTTTTCATGGTGCCGTTTACTGTGATTAGGTTCCCTGGTCCATTGGCTGAAAAACACCCCCAAAGCATTAGGTTCCCACCACCATGTTTGACAGTGGGGATGGTGTTCTTTGGGTTGAAGGCTTCTCCTTTTTTACGCCAACTGGACACTTTTTGCTCAAATGTAAATAAAAGCTGAGAAATGTTTTTTTTTCCACAATAATGCCTCTTGTACGTCGTCTTATTATCTTTTGGGAGACACCTATGTCATTTCCCGTCAAAAAATTACTTGCTGGTTGAATAAAAGTAACTTTAAGTCAACGTTTGGTATGAATAATTATGGGCAGCACTGTAACAATATAAATGTATTTATCCCATACAGTGACCCCTGTAATAGAGAGAAAAAAATCAAAATGGACAATTTGACAAAAAGTTGTCAAAAAGTCACATGCATCATATAGGGCAGTGGCCATTTTAATTCTCCTAATAATTGCTCCCCAGACAAAATGAACCATTATAACTAATGACAGGTATTTGGGAATATATTTATAATAAAGTAATATTTAAGTATTTTCATTTTCTTAATTCCCGGAGAACCCCTTTAACCTTTTGCATTTGACATCTGTTTTATTGTGTCTACAGTTATAAGATCGAGAAATCTTGAAGGTCTAAAATTCTAGATTGTATGTATCAATGTCATGCATAGGGCTATAGCTGTAGGGGATGCAAAGGTAGCGGTCAGAGAAGGTGGGAAGAATGATGGAAAAGTGAGGAATCCAAGACGTCTGTGTGGAAACTACAGAGACGAGACATGGCTAAAAGAAGTTGTGCTGACAGTCTGGGCTGAATGGAGATGAGGAAAGAGAAGGTGTAAATGATAGAAAACGCCATTGGATGATAAACT